>NW_012278558.1:0-2845 GCF_000151885.1 Dipodomys ordii
TGGGCCTGGGCGCTGTCCCTCAGCTCTTCAGCTCAAGGCTAGCGCTCTACCACTTGAGCCACAGCGCCACTTCCGGCTTTTTTTCTTTTTGCATATGTGGTGCTGAGGAATCGAACCCAGGGCCTCAGGCATGCAAGGCAAGCACTCTACCACTAAGCCACCTTCCCAGCCCCTTGGCATTTCTTTTGAAACATTTTTTTCCACAAAATCAAAGGCTGTTACAGAATTCCACAGTGACAAGACCCCAAGGGGGAAGATGCTTTGTCAGCCAAGGGCAGTGTCCATGTGTGCACTGTGTCTGTGTGTGTGTGTCTGTGTGTGTGTGTGCGCTACAGTGTATGCACTGGGGTTTCTGTGTGCACAGGTGTTTGTGGAAGAAGACACTGGGTGGCGTGTACATGTATCTTGTGTGCACACGAGTCTGAGTTCATGGGCATGCACGTGTGTGTGTGCACACAGGTGTGTGGGCAGGTGGTGCATTCGTGACCCTCGTGTGCGCATGTGTGCGTTTACCCGGGACCCCCGCCCCAGCCAGGCAGGGCTCCTCCCACACACCTGCGCGGCCCGCCGCCGTCTGCTCCCGCAGGAGGCGTCTCGGTCTCTGAGCAGCCCAGTCCAGCAGCCAAGCAGCTGGCCACCATCTTGGCACATGCTGCCCTGTCACATCTGATTTGCAAAGTCGTGTCTGTGACAGACCCACAGGAGCGTCCGGTCGGGGCTTTTTTCAGGTCAAGGAGTTTTCCAGAATCTCTGAGACACAGAAAGTGAGCAGCTCTCAGCCTCCATCCCCAGGCCACACTCCCACTGGTGGCCTCTTCCTTGGCCACCCCAGGCCTCATTCCCTTCCACAGACCAGGAAATTGAGCCTGGGGTGGGACCCTGTTGTCCTCCCAGAATGCACAGCGACTGACAGTTGAGCCAGGGATCAGGATTCAAACTGGTCTCCCTGGCCCCTGTAGAGCCCCGGGGCACAGGCGTCTGCCTGGGCTGGGCTGTCCCTCCCTGCTCTTGGACAACTCCTCCTCCTTCTCATAGTCATCATCCTCCTCCTCCTCCTCCAGGAAGCCCACCAAGCTGGCACCTGCTGCCGGCCACTGGCAGACCTGCTCCAGCAGGGAGGCCTTGATCCGTGGAGGTGGATACAGACAATGGGGTCCCCGGGGCCCCTAACCCTCCTCATAGAATCTGAGGTACAAGCTGGAGCCGTGGGAGCGCAGGCGTGTGAACACTGGGGGATAAATCCACGCTTCCCTTCTCTGAGAAGGTGGCCTGTCACCTCCTCTGTCCCCTTGCCACCCCGGTAGTGAGAAAGGCTTGGCCACCAAGCCAAAGGCCACGAGGACTCTCAGGTCCACTCTCACTACCCCACGCGAGACCCACAGACCATGTCCTCCTGAGGGTGCCTGCATCTGCCTGCTGTGCGTGCCCTGCCTGTGGCTCCAGCAGACGGACTGTGACAAGGGAGAATGTGACCAGAAGAGCCTGTGATGGCTTCAGACAGGGAACTACTGTGGGGGACGTGGCCGGTGGGCTGCCCTGCTGGAGGCCTTGATGCAGTCGCGGGCCACTGGGCTCTGAGCTCCAAGAAAGTGCATCCTGGGCAGCTCTTCCCAGCCTCTGTTGATGGGGGGTGCAGGTAACTGGAGTTTGAACCCAGAACCTCATACTTGCTTGGCTAGTGCTCGACCACTTAAACCATGTCTCCAGCCCTGCTTTATGCCAGTGAATTAAAGATGGAGTATCACAGCCTTTTCTGCCCAGTCTGGCTTCCAACCTCAATCTTCTGGATCTCAGTTTCCCTCGTGAGTAGCTAAGGTTGCAGATGTGAGCGCCCAGGCCCTGTTTCTTCACAGCGCATGTCATATGCTTCCCCAGGCCCCCTCCCGCCTTGTCCAGGCTGCCAGCAACAGCCTGGCCCTGGCCTTCCCAGCTCTCATCTATCACCTGCTGCAGGAGGTGGAGCTTCCAGGTGTGGGGGACACATGAGTCCATCTTATTCTCTATCCACAGCAAAGGCCTCAGTACCCCGCAAGCAAGAAGCATCTCATCTGCCTGCAGACCATGCAGCCCCAGGGCTACAGGTATGCCTCACTGTCCTGGCCCACAGTGCTTAGTGACTAACCATGGTCACACAGAGACAAGTGTCCTCTGACTCAGAGGACGAGACACTGAGAGGTAAGGGGACACAGGGCAGTACCAGTTCTGGAATCCTGCAGATCTGGTTGAAATCTCAGCTCAGCCTCATTTCTTAGCTGTGTAACACCTCCATTTCCTCACCTGTGAAATGGACTGACATCCCAGGGCTGTGAGGAATAAATGAGCTAGCAGATGGGAGAGAGATGGCTGAGGGTGAGTCATTTTGCGGCTGTGCATGTCAGAGGGGAACGGAACAACCAGGAAGTGACTGCCTAGAAGACCAGGCCTTGGCTGAGCCCGAGGCCCTGGGCTCCAGCACTGCGACCCGCTCAGTGAACAGTTGTGAAATAAACTATTAGCCTCTGTAGGCACCATGTGGAACAGGGCTGGACCCAGGGTGCCCTCAGAAAACTGGATAGAGCCAGAGCAGTGAGTAGGAGGCCAAGTGTAGCCTAGACCTGTTCTCTATATTCAAAAGCTCTGAGCGACCGGGCACCGGTGGCTCACGCCTGTCATCCTAGCTACTCAGGAGGCTGAGATCTAAGGATGACAGTTCAAAGCCAGCCCGGGCAGGAAAGGTCGTGAGATTCTTTTTTCTTTTGAGGGGGGGGGGAGTCCGGTTGTGGGGCCTGAACTCTGGGCCTGGGCGCTGTCCCTCAGCTCTTCAGCTCAAGGCTAGCGCTCTACCACTTGAGCCACAGCGCCACTT
>NW_012278559.1:0-2733 GCF_000151885.1 Dipodomys ordii
GGGGGCCGGCGCGGAAGGCCGCGCACGCACATAACGGGGCGCCGGCGGTCCTCACCCAGGATCTCTCGACGCCGGTCGGTGTGGGGCTGGTCCGTGTAGACCCACTCGAAATCTTCTCGAGACACGCGGCTCCCCATGGCGCCAGGAGTTGACGGGCCAGCTCCGCAGACGCGACGACTACTCCTCCGAGGCGGCACCCCGGCTCGTGTCAGCCGGCGGCGGGCGCGGCGGGGGGAACACGGGAAGGGGTGGGGCCAATGGGGGCGGGCGCTCGTGGCTCCGCCCCTGGCTGCCTGGGCCCCGCCCCTCACGGCTCTGCTCGGCCCCGCCCCGCCCCGCCCGGCGGTCTCTAGGGAAGGAGCTGGTTGGTGGGCTTGGCTGCAGGCGCCCGGCATTCTGGGGCACCCACACCCGGCTTGGGTTCCGTGGCTCAGAGCTGTGAGGTTCAGAGGTTACGTGGCTCTTGAGTCAGCAGCACGTCCCAGATCCCTCTCACCTGCTGGTGTTCGTGCTCTGCCGAAGCCGCTGTCGTGTGCCTCGTGGCCCGGAGGGAGGACAGGAAGTCCTGGAGCAGAGGTGGCTGGAGCAACACCTAGTCTTGAGGATCCTGGGCATTCATAAGTGGCAGCTGGCCAACGGGTTGTTTAATTTTTAATAGCAAATTAGCCATTGGGCCTCTTTTTCTGCTTCAAGGACTGATACATGGGGGAGAGGGGAATGCCTATGGTACCTAAAAGCTAATAATAAAAATGAAAACAATTTCTAGTCTGTCTTATCTGTCTGTGTGTGTGTGTGTACGTGCGCGCGCGCTGGTACTGGGACTTGAACTCAGGGCCTTGACATCATTCTTGAGCTTTTTCACTCACGCCTAACATGCCCCACCGCATGAGTCACAGTTCCACCTCTGGTTGTTTTTTATGTTTTGTTTTGGTAGTCTCATGGATTTCCCTGCCCCTGCTGGCTTTAAACCGTGATTCTCAGATGTAAGCCTCCTGTGTAGCTAGGGTAACAGGCATGAGCGGCTGGTGCCCAGCTTATTTTAATTTTTAAAAGAGAAGCTCGTGATGCAGCCCAAGCTGTTTGCCAACTTATGATCCTCCTGCATCTGCCTCCCTAATGCACCACCACATCCGACAAGAAAACGTTTTTGAGAGAGAAAAACTATAAAAGTTATTTCAGTGTAATTATTTCTGTTATAATGATGTTTATTCTGATGCACATATGTATGTGTACGTATGTGTCACAGAAGTCATAAACCACAACCTGTCCTTGAAAGAAAGGGCATTCTGTATCAAAATTAGTACCACTTCTCCATCCCAAAAGAAACTTTGTTGGACTAGAAATGTAGTTTAATAGTGGAGAATAAGCCTAACATGAGCAAGTCCTTACCTTCAAATCTAGCACAAAAGAGGAAAGAGGAGAGGGGAGAAGAAAGAAAAGAAAAGGAGTGAAAAGGACAGGAAGGAAAGATTTGCAAAGACCACAAATACAACAAGATAGATGGTTAAGCACCAGTGGCTCATACCTGTAGTCCTAGCTAACTAAACCTGGGGGATTGAGATTGGGAGGATTGCCCTTCAAAGCCAGCCCAGTCCCTAAGGCTCCATCTTCAAGATAATCAGCAAAGAGCAAGGGTAGATATATGGCTCAGTGGTAAGGCCCTAACTCAGCAAGAAACTTGAGTAAATATGAGGCCTTCAGTTCAAACTCCAGTACTGCAAAAAAAAAAAAAAAAGTAGGAAACTGCACACATACGTACACATACTGTTGTAAGGTAATTTATTAGAAAAGCCACATTTTGGAAGATGGAATCTTGGAGTCTTTATTACACAGTTGGCAGGTTGCAGATAGCCAGTTGTTACAAAGGCCTGCAGCCCACAAACACACTTAACGCAGCTGGGAAACAGGCCATAAAGGAAAGAAAGAACAAAAACAATACCAACAAATCAATTCAACTCCTCTGGAGAGCTGAATTGGGACACCATGATTCCAGGGGTGAGCCAAAAGACAGGATACGGGATAGGATTGAGGAGACTGGTGGCACAGTGCGCTGGACACCTAGGCTGTTCCAAGCCTAAATAGGGTCTGGTCAGGGGGCCAGGGCACAGGACACTCACAGTCCCAAGCAGTGGACTGACAGGTTCAGTAACCTATCAGCCAAATGCCCACTCCTGTCTCCAGGGATCCGGGTATGCCTATTACCTGGGGGGTGGGCGGTGGGTCAATCACTCCCCCCCCCCCAGGAGACAAGATGCCAGACTTTAAATGGAAATATTCAGGTGCCAGCAGATCTTTTCCCTAGGGAGGATAGGCCTTAAACTTCCATATATGGTATGCTTAGAGGCTATTCAGAGGCTGGTGATTCAAGCCATTTAGGGAGTTAATCAAAGCAGAATCAAAGCATTCTCTATATGGAAAGCTTTCCTAAGGCTATGACATCAGCATTTCTCTGAAACAGAGCCTTCCAAGCTCACCTTAATCTAGGCATCTGCACTACAAAGGATGGCTTGGCGTGGAGCTGAGTGGACAGCCCCCCATCTCCTGCCTAGGCACCGGGGTGGCTGCAAGAAATTATTTAGGATTAGCTGATATGATGGAGGAAGTAAAGATGGAATATAATATTTGACTTGGATTGTGTAAAATGGATAATGAATGATTTTAAGATATAAATGTAAGTGTGCTGTGGATAAGACTTCCCTGGTAACTCATTACTTTAGCTAGTAACTGTAATTC
>NW_012278560.1:0-3040 GCF_000151885.1 Dipodomys ordii
AGGAAGAAGAATCATCTCATCATCTCATCATCTCTGAGGTCTCAGGGCAAAAAAGATGGGCCACAGTTCAAAAGGGGTTATTGCTCCCTAGCTTCCCCAATAAAAGCACTAAATAAGGACTGAAGTCTAATAGATGGCTTTATATTGGTTCCACCGAGCACTTAGGCATTTTAGAAAGTACCCCCAAAGAGTTAAATAAGAATGATAATCATTAGTCTCGTTCATATTCTTAGATGTGTGTGTGCATGTGGTGTGTGTGTGTGTGTGTGTGTGTGTGTGTGTGTGTGTGTGTGCACTTGCTTGCTTTAAAATAACCTGGAGAGGGCTGGGAAATTGGCTCAGTGGTAGAGTGCTTGCCTTGCATGCATGAGGCCCTGGGTTTGATTCCTCAACACCACATAAGCAGAAAAAATCTGGAAGTGGAACTATGGCTCAAGGGGTAGAGCGCTAGCCTTGAGCTGAAGAGCTGAGGGACAGCACCAAGGCCCAGAATTCAGTCCCCAGGACCAACAATAAATAAATAAATAAATAAATAACCTGGAGAGCTTGTTAAAATACAGAAATCTGAAAACTTGTCGCTTAGTCTTTGACTCACTAGATTTGGAGTGAGCTCTATTTGCAGTTCTAACAAGTCAATGATGCATGCTATTGCTCCTGGGATGTTTGGAGAAGCTCTGGTCAAGCAGTGGAGTCAGAAATGTTTTACCATAATTAACAGAGAAACCAATATGGAGATGGATAGACAGACAGACAGACAGACAGACAGACAGACAGACAGACAGACAGACAGACAGACAGACAGACAGACAGACAGACAGATAGATAGATAGATAGATAGATAGATAGATAGATAGATAGATAGATAGATAGATAGATTACAGGTGGTACATCTGAGAGGCACCTAACCTGGCTAAATCAGGGAAGATTTCCCACAAGAGATTATATACAAGTTGACTCTTCAGTATTAGCGTAGGTTAGCTAGATAAATAAAAAGGAGATAGCACTGGATTTAGGGAAAACTTTATACAGAGTCCTGGAAGGTATAAGAGTTGATGTGGAGAACAGACTACAGGTATAGGAAAAGCTGGAAAGACAAGGATCCTAACTCTGCTAACTCTGCTGAAGAGCTGGAGATTCATCTTAAAGGCTGTAGGGAGCCATCAACATGACCAGTGAACCTGCCATTAAATTTCTCACACATTTGCCAAACTGGCTCTTGTGCCTTGTCTGGTTGGGACCGAAAGCCAAGAGCCTTGCCTTTTCCAAGCTCCCTGCTCCAACTCTATTCCTGTTACTTCATCCTCACCTTTGGCCCTGTCTTGATATTCCAGCCATGGATACATGAACATTGATTTGAAGACTTCAAAAGCACTCATTGAGTTTTCAGAGTCCATCTTTGTCTCCTGGTGGGGGCCAGATGGAGCCTAGGCAGCTGTGAATTCAGGGATATGGGGAAGTGAAGGAGATCGTCCTCTGGCACAAGAGGGACCAACAAGGTGACTAGAGGTCTGGAGGCTTCCAGGTGCTGAGCAACCAGACTGCCTTGGTAAATAGAACACCCAAGTTCCATTCCTGAGCTCCATCCCTGACATTTGTTGGCTTGTGGGCTGAGCTAGCCTCTTTATCTCTCTGAACATCATTTTCCTCATCTGGAAAGTTGTAAAGTTGTTCCTATCTTAAAAAAGAAAACTGGTTTGAAGTGTCTAGGTCCAAGAAGACATTATTATGACCTGGGAGCTAGACAATCCACGGAGGTACAGTTAAAGGTGATAAAAGAAATGTATTGGGCTGGGAAGGTGGCTCAGTGCCTCATGCATGAGGCCCTGGGTTCGATTCCTCAGTACCACATAAGCAAAAAGAAAAAAGCCAGAAGTGATGCTGTGGCTCAAGTGGTAGAGCACTAGCCTTGAGCTGAAGAGCTGAGGGACAGCGCCCAGGCCCAGAGTTCAGGCCCCACAACCGGACTCCCCTGCCAAAAAAATGTATTTATACTAGAATGGGGCCTGTGACTACCTTTTCCTGGGCTAGCTACCCAGAACCAAGAGCAGGCTTGACCTCCAAACCTCTAAAGCCCCAAACCTCCTATTAGTCTGCCTGCAAACCTCCAAAGGGGCAACCTTGACCTTTATTCCTCCCTTCCTCCTCCTGTGCAGGCCTCTTGCCACTTCTCTCTCATCTCTCTTCACCTGCATCTCTCCCTTCTGTCTGCACCACCACTACCACCACACCACACCCCTGCCCCCATATATAGACTGCGCCCCTGCCTGCACTCCAATGGTTAACTGCCCATTGGCCCCACCCCCAAGCCACCCACTGCTCAACTGCTCCTAGATGGGGGAAGGGGGCTGCCTAGTTCCTGGGAGGGGGGGCAAGTGTTGTCAGTAAGGGGCAACCTTCTGCCCTGCTGCCCTGTTAGGAGAGGGCTTGACAGGGATGGATATGAAAGTCCTTTTTATGTGTGGTAAGGAGCTGCTTTTCATACCTCCTTCTTTTAAATATGCTAATCTCTCTACCTGTTAGTCTCTTACTGACTTGTTAAATTGTTACTCATGTCTTTCAAATTCTACTTTAAGCCTTTCATGGTGGCTCAAGCTTCTACTCCTAGCTATTTGGGAGGCAGAGATGAGGGGACCATGGTTCATGGCTGGCCCAGGCAAAAAAAAAAAAATGTGTGTGTGTGTTTGTGTGTGTGTGTGTGTGTGTGTGTGTGTGTGTGAATCCATCTCAACTGATGGCTGGGTGTGATGGAGCCTACCTGCTATCCCAGTGGCGTGGAAAAAACACAAATAGGAGGCTTACTTTCTGGGCCTGCTGGGACATAAAGTAAGAATCCATCTCCAGAAATAACAAACATAAAAGGGGCTTGTGTAATGGCAAAAGTGATCGGGTGCTGGCCACTCTGGGAAAACAAACACGATAAACATTTTGTATAACTATTGAGCCTTTGTGATCCTCTCCTAAGAATATCCTCCTTGGCTCTCACTGTCTGAATGTCTAGAGTCCAGTATAATTTATCATGTCCAGGTGTATTTTTTTTTTT
>NW_012278561.1:0-2163 GCF_000151885.1 Dipodomys ordii
CGGTGCTCTCCTAGCGAGTGTCGTTCCAGGCTGGGTAGGCGCCGCCCTGCTTTCCCGGCCCTCAGGAGGAGGACTCCGGTTCTTGGGTCTTCCTCTGGCCCTTTGGAGTCGATGTTTTTGGTAACCGATTTGCAGCCAGTCGTCCTGCAGACGTTCTAAGTTTGGTTGCTGCTTTGAGTCAGTCTCCTCTCCTCCCTCCTCCCCCCCTCCCCTCCTTCTTCCTCCCTCCCTTCTCCCCTCCCCCTCCCCTCTCCCCTCTCCCCTCCTTCTTCCTCCTCCCTCTTCCTCTCTCCTCTCTCTCTTTGGTGTGGCCCAGAGCTTGCGTGTGGTA
Organism: Dipodomys ordii; assembly: GCF_000151885.1. NCBI lineage: Eukaryota > Metazoa > Chordata > Mammalia > Rodentia > Heteromyidae > Dipodomys > Dipodomys ordii. Next base: position 332 of record NW_012278561.1, read on the forward strand.
TGTACAGTTCCTCAGTCTCGGAAGATCTATCTAGATCGATACTCAAACAGCCGAGTAACTTCGTGCAGGGTCACACCACGTAGATCTCTGTTGTTGTTGACTGAGCTCCTACCACTGGACCCCACAGCTCCACTTCCAGCTTTTTTTGTAATTTATCTGAGATAAGTGTCTCAGGGACTTTTCCTGGTTGGCTTCAAACCGATCCTCAGACCTCAGCCTCCAGCGTAGTATTACAGGCCTGAGCCACCCTTGCCCGGCCTTTCAGTATATATATATATATATATATATATATATATATATATATATATATATATAGTCTTTATTGCTTTCTTCATATAATTTGATCAAGAGGTTTCAATTTAACATGTCCCCCCTTCCATCATTCTGTCCCTGCCTTCATCTGTCTCATCGCCCTAGTTCACTTTGCACATAGGTTCCTTGAGTACTCTGGCTCTTTATATCTCTTGCTTCCCCTCCCATTAACCTCCACCCACTCTCAAGACCTGCTTCAGCTTCTTGGTGTTCCTTTTTTATAGCTTAGATAATGACCCAAACTGCCAAACAGAATGTATTTATTGATTTCTGATTCTAGGAGCAATAGTTTTTAAGAGCAAAGTTATTTCAATGAACATTTCTAAGTATACTGAATGAAGAATATGTTTTCCCCTAAAATAAACCACTGTCTTCATCAGACTACAAAAGACTGATATTGACAGGGAATGAGAAATACTATTTTATATGACATCTCATTGAGATACTGGATTGTGTTTAGTAGAAGGTGCTTTTGAAAATTTTAAAGTAACCCTGCAAATTTGTATGGGAAATCTGCCAAAGAACCTATTTAATTTAGCCTTTGACTAGTGCCATAAGTTTGAGAATATTTCATATGCTTTTTGAGACACAAAGCAAACCATTATTATTTATTATTTATTTTTGGTATAAGTATGGGGGGCTTGAACTCAGGGCCTCATGCTCACCTTTTTCCACTCTGGTTGGTGCTGTACTACTTGAGCCATGCTTTCAGTTCCAGATTTTTGCTGGTTGATTGGAAATAGTCTTGTGGATTTATCTGTCTAGGCTTGTTTCTAACCTCTGTCTTCAAATTTCAGCCTTTTAAGTAGTGAGGATTATAGGTGTTCATGAACCACTGGCTCTCAGCTGCTATTCTGTTTTATAAATGAGAAAACAGGCTAGTGCAAGTGGCCAGCTCTGTTCTGTGTATCCAGGGGCAACAGTAACAGTTGACCCCCTTCTGACTTCAGGGCTTTCTTCACTTCCTACAAGCCTTGTTGCTTTTCTTTTCTAAGGAAATATTTCATTTAGTGTCATGAAAATATAACTTTTAAATCAGAGACTCATTAAAAATGCTCAAAAGGGAAGAGAATAACTATCTTATTCTGATTTAGAGACATGTAATTTTATAATTTAAAGGGACTTGAGACTCATTTTTTCAATGAGCATGAGAACAGTATTTTTTTGTTTTTGTTTTTTTTATTGTGAAAATACTGTACAGAGGGGTTACAATTACATGGGCAAGATAATGAATACATTTCTTATCAAGCATTGTAGCCTCCTCCTTTGTTTCCCCTTCCCATCCTCCCCCACCCCCCACCGGGTCCTTCTCCCCCTCCCCCCCACCAAAGTTGTAAAGTTCATTTTTGACATAATGACTTGTACATCTCATTGTTGCAGTGGGTCCACCTGTATCCCTATTTAAACGATTTGTTTTTTCCCTTCCCTCCACAAATTATACGAGAACAGTATTTGTGACAGTGAGTTTAAGAATGCATTGTCAAAACATTTATAGTAACTTCTTTTTTTTTTTTTTTTTT
>NW_012278562.1:0-1521 GCF_000151885.1 Dipodomys ordii
TACCACTTGAGCCACAGCACCACTTCCAGCTTTTTTCTTTTTGCTTATGTGGTGCTGAGGAATCGAACTCAGGGCCTCAGGCATGCAAGGCAAGCGCTCTACCACTGAGCCACCTTCCCAGCCCCAAATTGTATTTATTTTAAAAATTATTTATACTGGTTTATTATCTTAAGTATTTGTACAAAGGGGTTCTACTCAACATGTTGTTTATGAGTACAATGCATTTGATCAGTATCAGCCCTCCCATCATTCTTTTCCACCTCTCCTAACCTACCCATCCTCCAAGTCACCTGGCTTCATTTCACATACCTTTGTTGAATGTTATGACTGTATTTACCTTGCTTCAGCTTTCTTATACAAAAAACAACTTAGTATAGTGATTTTGTGAATCAGCTTTGGAATCAAGCTTCCTGTTTTAAAATCCTACATTTGCTCCTTATTAGTTTTATTGGTTTTGTGAGTTTCTTAACATCATCATACTTGCATTTACTCATATATAAAATAGATGGTGGTCCATATCTATCTATCTATCTATCTATCTATCTATCTATCTATCTATCTATCTATCTATCTATCTATCCTACAGTGTTTCTATAAAGATTAAGTTAATCCATACATATAAAAGTACATACCCAAAAATTTAGGAACACATAAATATGCATAAAATGCTAGTCATCAATATAACTAATCAATAATCATGTATCAGGAGATTAGTGGTATTAATGAAAATAACTTTTTACTTAGAAGAGTATTTTCAAGGTCCTTATAAAGGGTATATAAGTGATTCCTTTTTATTGTTATCTTTAAGTAGTTGTTCAAAGGACTTGCCACTTATTGCTAAATAATATTTCATTGTATAAATATGTATAACATGTTACGTTTTATTTATTCACTCATAAATCAATGGGTATTTGGGCTGTTTTTGCTTCGGGATATTATGAACAAGGTTGTAGTGAATATTCAGGTTTTTGTCTGGTCATAAATATGCACCTCCAAGTGAAATTACAACAATGCTATTCAACTTTTTGATGAAATGCCATGCAGTTTTCTAAAGTGACCAACATTTTACAACTTCACCAGCAACATATGAAAATTCCAGTTTTTTCATTCCATTGCCAAAACTGTCTTTCTTATTTTAGATGTCTTGGTAGAGTGAAATGATATATAATTGAGGTTTAGATTTCCATTTTCCTGGTGGCCAGTGATAGTGATTGTTTTTTTTATTGACCATTTTTATGTCATCTTTGGAGACTTGTCCACTTAAAAATTGAGTTTCTTGCTGTGGCTCTAGTGGTAGAGCACTTGCCTTGAGCTGAGGAGCTCAGGGACAGTGCTAAAGCCCCATAACTGACAAAGAAAAGAAAAGAGAAAAAAATGAGTTTCTTGTCTTTATATTTTAAGAGTTTTAAAAATATACTTTGAGCCAGGCACTGGTGGCTCACGCCTGTAATCCTAGCTACTCAGGAGGCTGAGATCTGAGGATCGCGGTTCAAAGCCAGCCCAGGCAGGAAAGACCGTGAG
>NW_012278563.1:0-1911 GCF_000151885.1 Dipodomys ordii
CAGCACCACATAAGCAAAAAGAAAAAAGCCGGAAGTGGCGCTGTGGCTCAAGTGGTAGAGCGCTAGCCTTGAGCTGAAAAGCTGAGGGACAGCGCCCAGGCCAGAGTTCAGGTCCCATGACCGGACCCCCCCCCCAAAAAAAAAAAGACTGCTTAGTGAGGGGCACAGGAAGAACATCTCACTCCCTATGTGGTCATCAAAAAGGAGAAAGAAGATAGATGTCCACAGTTCATTAAATAAAATTTATGCTGTAAAGACTATGTAGTATATTTACAAATCATTCATGAAGATGAATGCCATCTCACAAAACAATTATTAAGCCTAAATTATCTGAACCTTCATTAGTAATCTGGCATATTTAACAAGTCTACCTGATTCTCTCTCTTATAAATTCAAACACCTCATTGTGTTACAGAGTGATTCTTCTAAAACATTAACACTATACTCATTCTTTCATTTGTCTTCAGTATTAGATTAAATAGGCAGGTAGATCGTAGTTCAGTCATATCAGGAAGACTTTATTCTAAGAATACATAGGCAAAAGGGCTTGGGGGAAGGAGTGACTGGGGGTAGAGCATCTGCCTAACAAGTGCGGTGCCCTAAATTCAACTCCCTAGTTCCACCAAAAAAGAAAAAGTACTGAGCTGTAAACAGAATTTGTGTATTGTACATTTGCCTATATAAATTATATATTATGTAGTATTGGAAAAAATAAATTTTAAAAAGAAAGAGCTGGGTGCTGGTGGCTCATGTTTGTAATCCTAGCTACTCAGGAGGCTGAGATTTGAGAATTGCCGTTCAAAGTCAGCCCAGGCAGGAAACTCCATGAGACAATTTTTTTTTTTTGGTCGTGGGGCTTGAACTCTGGGCTTGAGTGCTGTCCCTGTGCTCTTCAGCTCAAGGTGAGCATTCTACCACTTGAGCCACAGCATCATTTCTGGTTTTCTAGTGGTTTTTATTGGACTTTCCTGCCCAGGCTGGCTTTGAACCACGATCCTCAGATCTCAGTCTGCTGAGTAGCTAGGATTACAGGCATGAGCCACTGACTCTTATCTTCAGTTAACCACCAGGAAACCAGAAGTAGTACTGTGGCTTGAGTGGTAGAGCACTAGCCTTGAGCTGAAGAGCTGATGGACAGCACCAAGGCCCATAATTAAAGCCCCACAACTGACCAAAAAAAGAAAAATTCTCTTCTGACTTTAAAGATATGAGACATATAGGGGATTGAAGAAAAATATCTTTTCAAAATTATCTTTGATAGTGATAAAATTATTCATGTTACTAATTCATTGTGTCCTATGTACTTCATTTTTTGTGTTCTCTACATAGATATCTCTTATGTCTTTGAATTAATTTTGTAGTGACTATTAGTCTTCAAAGAAGAGCACTTGCTTGAATTCTGGAAATATTTATAATCCTAAACAATTTGCAGACTTTTTATTTCTAAAATAGTTTTAACTTAAGTAGACTCAGTAGCATTAAACTACTTTTGATGATTTTTTTTTAAATTTTTAGCCTAATCAAGATGTTGTGGAACAAATGGAGAAATGGTAAGTTTTAGCTTTTTCTTTTTATATTTTGATGACTCATATCTGCCAGTTTGAAGTAATAACATTATTGAAACTACATTAAGCTAGGTTCTTAAGTTCTTTCTACTATGTGGATAAAATAGAGTGTGGTATACTGTTGGATAGAGGAGGTTATTTATAATTTATGGATGTCCTGTGTAGAAGTTGATTGACTTGTCTAGGCCGGCATATAGTATATAGTACCTCAGCACATTTTAGTAAGGAGGAAGTATCTTCCTCATTTTTTTAAAATTCACCCTTCCTTCCTTCCTTCCTTCCTTCCTTCCTTCCTTCCTTCCTTCCTTCCTTCCTTCCTCCCTCCCTCCCTCCCTCCCTCCCTCCC
>NW_012278564.1:0-1473 GCF_000151885.1 Dipodomys ordii
AAGGAAGGAAGAAGGAAGAAGGAAGGAAGGAAAGAAGGGAGGGAGGGAGGAAGGGAGGGAGGGAGGAAGGGAGGGAGGGAGGGAAGGAGGGATGAGAAGGGAAGATTATGGAGGCAGCAGCTTTTTCCACAGGCAGGAGCACAGGAAAAAGGCCTCAGGGCCAAGGCCTCCTGACCCCACACTCCCTCCTCACCACCATCGAGGCTGAATTATCCACCTAGGAGAAGTGTGCCCTGATCAGCTCTCACAAGCAAATCTAGCCAGGTGCCAGTGGCCCATGCCTATAATCCTAGTTACTTAGGAGCCTGAGACCTGAGTATCACGGTTCAAAGCCCATCCAGGCAGGAAAGTCTGTGAGTCTCTTATCTCCAATTAAGCACCAAAAAAGGCAGAAGTGGAGCTGTGGCTCAAGTGGTAGAATGCTGGCCTTGTGCTAAAGAAGCTCGGGGACAGCACCTGGCCCTGAGTTCAAGTCCCAGGACAGGTACAAAAGAAAAAAGAAGTAATCTAGCCGGGCGCTGGTGGCTCACGCCTGTAATCCTAGCTACTCAGGAAGCTGAGATCTGAGGGATCACGGTTCAAAGCCAGCCCGGGCAGGAGAGACCGTGAGACTCCTATCTCCAATAAACCACCAGAAAACCGGAAGTGGCGCTGTAGCTCAAGGGGTAGAGTGCTCGCCTTGAGCTGAAGAGCTGAGGGACAGCGCCCAGGCCCAGAGTTCAAGCCCCACGACTGACCAAAAAAAAAAAAAAAAAGCCAATAGTGTAGCAGTTGCTCACATGTTAGAGGGCTAGCCTTGAGGAAGGAAAAAAAAACTCAGGGACAATGCCCAGGCCCTGAGTTCAAGCCCTAAGACTGGCACCAAAATTAAAAAGAAAATTCATCTTAAAATATCTACGTATAATGTTTTTAGTCCTGCACCAGGCACAATGCCACCTACCTTCAGTCTCAGCTACTTGGGAGACTGAACTGGGAGGATTAATTGAGCTTATGAGTTGGAGACCAGCCTGGGCAACACCTGCCTCAGACAGAAAAGAAAAAGAAAAAGAGAGACTGGGTGAAAAAAAAGGAGTTGGCCATTTAAAGAAATATATACAGTCTAGGCTGCATGAGTTATAATGAATTCTGATTATTTTTAACACTAGTTGAAGTAGCTAATATAGAGATTTGTGAATTTGTACTAGTGTAAATGATTCTTTTTCTTGAGTTATTTTTCTTCAGACTAGAGACTAACCTAGATTTTAAGAAGGTTTTATAAAATGTCAATTCCACATTAACTTGATTCTTTTTCTTATAAGAGATACAGAAAGATCAGTGTCTCCGGTGCTCAATATTGTAACAGGTACCTTTCATAAGACTTTTTTTTTTTTTTGGTCCAGTTGTGGGACCTGAACTCTGGGCCTGGGCGCTGTCCCTCAGCTCTTCAGCTCAAGGCTAGCACTCTACCACTTGAGCCACAGCGCCACTTTCGGC
>NW_012278565.1:0-1626 GCF_000151885.1 Dipodomys ordii
AAAAAAAAAAAAGAATTCAAGCCCCACAAACAACAACAACAAAAAAAAAACTAAATAAAAATTTAATGAGGATATCTCAAAGAATAAAATATGTGGATTTATTCTTTAGAGCCAAACTTGGGATGCCACAGTTTTTGAGTCCTGAAGCCCAGAGTCTTTTGCGAATGCTTTTCAAGAGAAACCCTGCAAACAGATTAGGTAAAAATTTTAATTAAAATTTGTTTCTTTTGTATATTTGTGTTTGGATGTTTCTTGGGAGGGGTGAATATATGTTTTTTATGTTGGTATTTAGACAAATATTAAAGGCAAAGACAAAAATACACACATACATATATATCTATAGATAGGTAGATAGATAAAATCTCCTTGAAATAAAACTCTCATTCAATTTTTAATAGGTGCAGGACCAGATGGAGTTGAAGAAATTAAAAGACATTTATTTTTTTCAACAATAGACTGGAATGTAAGTATAATATGAAAATTTGCTTGAGGGATAGAGATATCACTCAGTAGAGTACTTGACTAGCATACAAAAAGTCTCAGTTCCATCCACACCAAAAATACTTGCTTGAAATATTTTTTATAATTAGCATATATCTGAAATATTTCTGTTTTCCTACAGAAACTGTACAGAAGAGAAATTCACCCACCTTTTAAACCTGCAACTGGCAGGCCCGAAGATACATTTTATTTTGATCCTGAGTTTACTGCAAAAACTCCCAAAGGTAAATAAAAAGTATAAAAATGTATTCAAGGTAGTAGAACGATTACGGCATAGTTCAAATAAATAGTACATTGCCTACCTAACAAAAAGGCTCAGAGTTCAAACCCCAGTACTCACCCTCCTCTGCAAAAATAAGACAATGTATAAATCTACTATTCAATCAAAAAATCTTTTCCAAGGCAATTCTTTATGCTAACCTTGAGTCTCCTAAATTTGCTATATATCAACCTTTTATCTTCCTCCCATGTAGGAACCATAAAGAAATAATAACAAAGCTGGTTGCCTTTGGCTCATGATTGTAATCCTGGTTGTTCAGGATGCTGAGATTTGAGGATTATGGTTTGAAGCCAGCCTGGGCAGGAAAGTCCATGAGACTCTTATCTCCAATAAACTACTCAGAAAGAGCCAAAAGTGGCACTGTGTCTCAAATGGTAGATCACTATCTGTGGGCACAAAGAGGCTCAGGGACAGTGCCCAGCCCTGAGTTCAAGCCCCATGACCAGAAAAAAAAAATAGTAACAAGCAAAATGGGATTGATTTTCCCGGGAAAAGTTCTTAAACCACCAGAACAAACGCTCAGATATTATTCTTTCTTTTTCTTACTAAGTTTTATTTTATTTATTTTTTTGTCGGTCATGGGGCTTGAACTCTGGGATTGGTCACTGTCTCTCAGCTATTCAGCTCAAGCCTAGCACTCTACCACTTGAGCCACAGCGCCACTTAATAGTTTTCTGGTGTTTTATTGGAGATAAGAATCTCACGGATGGACGGGGCTGGGAAGGTGGCTCAGTGGTAGAGCGCTTGCCTTGCATGCCTGAGACCCTGGATTCGATTCCTCAGCACCACATAAGCAAAAAGAAAAAAGCCGGAAGTGGCGCTGTGGCTCAAGTGGTAGAGCGCTA
>NW_012278566.1:0-1701 GCF_000151885.1 Dipodomys ordii
AAAAAAAAAAAAGAAAGAAAAAGAAATGTCACAGTGAATACAAGCAGGCAGAAACTGTAAGAAAATATAAGGAGTTTGGTATACTTGAGTTATTTATAACAAATGTGCATATGATGTCAAATGCAACATATACCTTGCCTTTGAAGGGCAATTTTCACTTTGACATGAGTTTTAACTTAGAATTAACTAAAAGAATCATCAAAGAATTTTAAAGATCCAATCTGTTAGCTAAAAGGTATTTTGCTTTATCAGTGACGCTTAATTTATTCTGCTTTTTCAGATCTCAAACAAATTACCAAAACTAGTTTTTCATGGCTAGAGATACATCTATAATTGTTCATGATGGTGGATGATACGAAATGTTTATTTTTCAGATGCTAGTTTAGCTGTTTGACAATTTCCATAATTCTCTTAATCAAATTCTCATGTAAATTATTTTTAAAGTAGTTATTTAATATAGACTATCCTTTTGAATTCAGATGAACATTTCTGATTTTCAGGAAGAAAGCAATGGTTTTTACCAAGTTTATTTAACCTTTAGGAGTAAATTGTGCTTGTCTGCCCCCTGGAGGATTCATGAAACCACTACAAGCAGCAGAGTTCATAGAAATTAAAAAAAAAAAAATTGTATAGCAGGGTGTTGGTGGCTCATGCCTGTAATCCTAGGTATTCAGGAGGCTGAGTACTGAGGATCCCAGTTCAAAGCCAACCCTGGCACGAAGGTGTGTAAGACTCTAGTTTCCAGTTAATCAGCAGATTTACAGCATGAGCCTTGAGCTCAGGGACAGAGCCCAGACCCTGAATTTAAGCTCCACAACCAACCAAAAAAAAAAAAATGTAATAATAATAAAATGGGAGATAAAAATAAATGTTATATACATTCCTTTTTTTTTTGTCCATCATGTGGCTTGAACTCAGAGCCTGAATCCTGTCCCTGAGCTCTTTTGTTGTTGGGTTTTTTGGGGTTTTTTTTTGGGGGGGGTCCAGTCGTGGGGCCTGAACTCTAGGCCTGGGTGCTGTCCCTCAGCTCTTCAGCTCAAGGCTAGTGCTCTACCACTTGAGCCACAGCGCCACTTCCGGCTTTTTTTTTCTGCTTATGTGGTGCTGAGGAATCAAACCCAGGGCCTCTGCATGCAAGGCAAGCGCTCTACCACTGAGCCACCTTCCCAGCCCCTCCAGGAAACTCTTATCTCCAACTAAACATTCAGAAACGAAAGTGGAGCTGTGGCTCAAACTGGTAGAACGCTAGCCTTGAGCAGAAAAGCTCAGGGACAGCACCCTGGTCCTAAATTCAAGCCCCACAACCAACAGAAAATAATATTTCAATACTTTGCCAGGATCCAGGAGGATGGGAGATAGCTAAATAATGCTAAGAAAAATAGTACAATGAGTGACTCCAGTTTTAAATATAAGCACTTTCTTCACGAGAGAGAGAGCAAGTATGCTTGAAGCTTTGGGTTGGATCCCCAGCACCACAAAAAGTGATCTGGAGTTGTAGTTAAAGTTTCTGGGGAAACCCTTCATGAGTCTTCAGTAGGTGAAGATGAAGACTTGGCTGGAAGAGAAAAGGGCATTTCACACACCTGTAACCCCAGCATTTGGGAGGCTGAGGCAGGAAGGTTGCTAGTTAAATACCAACTTGTACTACCTAAGTAATTCCTAAACAAGCCTGGTTTAGTGAGACCAGTCCAAGAAAGAAAG
>NW_012278567.1:0-4566 GCF_000151885.1 Dipodomys ordii
CTCTGGGCCTGGGCGCTGTCCCTCAGCTCTTCAGCTCAAGGCTAGTGCTCTACCACTTGAGCCACAGCGCCACTTCCGGCTTTTTTCTTTTTGCTTATATGGTGCTGAGGAGTCGAATCCAGGGCCTCATTCATGCAAGCCAAGCGCTCTACCACTGAGCCACCTTCCCAGCCCTTCATTTCATTTCTTATGCTACTCTTTTCTACCTAAATTTCTTTTTAATTGTTAAACTTTTTGGCCAAATCTAAGACACTGCCACACACATTAGCCTAGGCACATACAAGGTCAAGATCAGTGTCACTGCCTTCTACCTGGCCCTGGGTAATGATGTGTGACTCTGTCACCTCCTGAGACAACAGAGCCTCCTTCTGAAGCCCCTCCTGAGGGATCCGCCCGGTGCTCTTTTACAGTTGTGTGTGTGTGCGCGCACACACACACGCACTCTAAAACACTGATGTAAATCTATAGAATAGCAAACACATAAAGCAGTAGCTCAGTCATTTGTTATTGCCATCAGGTGCTGGGTATGGTAGAAGGCTGCCTGTGCTATATCTTTACAGGGCTAGCAGCGCAGTAGGTTCACTTCCGCCAGCAGAACGACAAACACATAATGTCTTAAGCTAGAAGTTGGCTATGACATCACTACTTAGCACATTCTAACCTCATGGAATCATCTTCCTGGGCTGACTGCTGCTAACTCAGATGTCACGGGGTACAGGAGTAGATGGTAAGGAAAAGGGAATAGCTATCTTCTGGCCAGAACTTCTAAATGGTGACATAGGATCAGATAATGACTCGAACCCCTGTTTCCCCATCCATGCCACAAAGTCTTGAATGAGTTCTGTTGGGGTGGCCACCGTCCCCCAAGGCCCTCCAGGATGCCTAGAAAGGAGTCTCTGGCATTTGTTTGTAGTGCTTAAAGGAGTTGGCACACTTCCACTTTGCTGCTGCTTCTTCTTCTTCTTCTTCTTCTTCTTCTTCTTCTTCTTCTTCTTCTTCTTCTTCTTCTTCTTCTTCTTCTTCTTCTTTCTTCTTTCTTCTTCTTTCTTCTTCTTTCTCTGGAAAAGATCCGGCGAGCAGCTTCTGTTCTCAGTAGCTGCAGGCTTTAGGCAGACATCTTTTCTCTCCAGAATGCAATCCTCAGGCTTTTGATGACTGGGAACAGAGATCTGCTCCCCACCACAGTAAGAAAAGTAAAGACATCATATAAAGGTATGTGTGTGTCGCCCCTATGATTCTGGCAACAATGCTCTGGCCCCCCTCCCCCTGCCCCCCCCCTCTGGTGATCTAGGTGGTCCCCCCTTCAAAGGGCTCCTGTTGTCCCGACAGAGCTGCTCCATTGCTCTGTGACTTTGCCCTGCATTCCTCAGCAATGGAGGATTTACCCACAAGAAATAGCTTCAGAGATGACTGACCTGGCTGGCTTAGCTAATTGCTCTCCTTCCATGGGGCAAAGCCCTTCAGTTCGACATGGATTTCCTGCTCCATGTCAGACCCATCAGAAACCACCCCTACATCGCTACAGGCAGCGGCTGCCTCACAAGCTGGAGGGTCTGCCAGGGTAATTGCCATTATGTAAAACAAAAAAACAAGCAATGAAAAAAGAAAGAAAGACAGAACGGCAAATACTGGGAGGGGGAACAGCAGGCACTGTCATTAACCCACCCGGCACTCATCAGAAAGCACACGTACCTCAGCCACTGCTGGCTGAGCCCAGGGAACCTCCATTGCACCTGGAGCGGTCGTCCTATTCCTTGGGCTTTGACTGAGAAAAAGTCGATAATACTCAGTGAGGTTGTACTTTGAATAATATCTCCCAAAGCTACCTTCTTGTGTCCAGATACTCATCCGTGTTTCTCCTAACTGGCCTAGAATTTGAGTCTGGATAGTCTAGCCATCTCACATGCCAGTGGTTATCTATACAGCTAAAAATAATTCCACTGCTTTGTGCCTAACTAATAGATCAGACGGCTTCATTTCTCTCTGCATTGAGAAGTCAACGGGTTGGATTACACAACATTGTGTTAACATTCTAAAGGCATTAGTTTGGGGCACAGATTCTACAAACTGGAAGTCCTGGTTTCCAGCTTGTAGAATTATATTTTTTTTCAAGTTTGTCATTTGAACATATAATAATCTGCAGTATTTCAGAAGATTGAAGGATAAGATATAAACGGCTCTGCTTAGTTTCTCCCTCATTATTATTTTTTGGGGGGGTCTGGCCATGGGGCCTAAACTCTGGGGCCTGGGTGCTGTCCCTCAGCTCTTCAGCTCAAGGCTAGCACTCTACCACTTGAGCCACAGCGCCACTCCCAGCTTTTTTGTTTTTACTTATGTGGTGCTAAGGAATCAAACCCAGGGCCTCAGGCATGCAAGGAAAGCGTTCTACCACTGAGCCACCTTCCCAGCCCCTCCCTCATTATTTTTGTACTCCCACCAACTGGGATTCCATAATCTTCAGGAATAAAGATGACTGTTCAAAAGTGCTTGGTGTCTGCTCAGTTAAAAAGGACTTAGCAGGGGCTGGGAAGATGGCTCAATGGTAGAGTGCTTGCCTTGCATGCATGAGACCCTGGGTTCGATTCCTCAGCACCACATAAGCAGAAAAAGCCAGAAGTGGCGCTGTGGCTCAAGTGGTAGAGCTCTAGCCTTGAGCTGAAGAGCTCAGGGACAGCGCCCAGGCCCAAAGTTCAGGTCCCATGACCGACCAAAAAAAATTTTTAAAAAAAAGGAACTTGCCAAAAGTGACCCTGTAAGTCCATTAATACCCACTGGGAAGGGTTCTTTCAATTCAATAGAAAGAAATAGCCAATAGTCAAGTATGTCATGTTTCTCAGTTCAACAGAGCTAAAAATGGCTCCAACTCTGTGGTATTAACAAAGCCTGTGCTATCCCCACCCCCCATGACAGCCAGTTGCACTTAAACACCACACGTCTGCTTACATCTAGTATGCCCACATATTTACCCAGGAAATGGCAGGCAGAGTTCATCTCCTGAGCAGTAATGCAAACAGCCCGGCACCTACGTCACAGAGGAATCGTTTGCACACCTGTCTGTCTTGGAAATGTTTCAACTGGTTGATTTCTGGGGTTCATATGCAATTTCACCGGGCCCTGGAAACATGGACGCCATGCCAACTGAGCAAGTTATGAGAGACCAAATCACTTGAGCGAGAGGAGGTGTGAAGGGGCTGGTGGGGAGCAGGGGCTGGTACAAATGCACAAGTGGTCTTTTCCTGGGCTCCACAAGCCCTCTTGTACCTTCAGGGGTTTGAGTTTGTGAATTTTAAAGAAAGGGAAAGAAATATAGAAGTGGAATTACATATAGAGAACGGAAAAACAAAAACAAAAACTGGGCGCCGGTGACTCACGCCTAGCTACTCAGGAGGCTGAGACCTGAGGATCGTGATTCCAAGCCAGCCCAGGCAGGAAAATATGTGAGAGTCTTATTTCCAATTAATCACCAGAAAACCAGAAATGGTGACATGGCTCAAAGTGGTAGAGCACTAGACTTGAGTGAAAAAGCTCAGAGACAGTGCCCAGGCCCTGAGTTCAAGCCCCACAACTGACAAACCATAAAGTAAAAGAAAGAGAGCAACACTCCCATTGGATCTTAAAAATGTAACTTTGTTAAAGGGGGGTTTGGGAATCAAAGGGAGGGGAAAATCAAGGAAAGAGGAGGGCAAAGAATAGAGAGAGGAATGGTGGGCAAATACAGTCCCAGTATTCAGTATACACATGTGAAAATAGAATCCGGTAATCTAAGGGGATGAGGGGTTGGACAGGATAGTGGGAGGCGTGGCATGGATCTAGATGCATCGTACTCCTAAACTGACATATTGAATTGAAAAACCTTGCACAACTGTTTAAAGATAATTTTTAAATCCATATATTGAATATATATAAAACACTATATTATATGTAATGTTAATATATTACATATAATATTATAAAATAGATGAACCATATATAATAATACAGTATACTATATTTAATTTTACATTAGATGCATAATATAATGTCCACTGTGGGTCAAGCTGTGCTTGACTCCAGGAATACAACACGAAAGGACTTTGTCTACTAACCAATGAGTGGCACACAGACGGGAAGGCTCCAAGCTGGATAGACTAGCGTAGTATAGGCGATCAAATGAGGTCATCGAAACATTAAGAAAAGAAATTTTGGTGGGGAATTTTCCCCAGATAACACAATTTCCTAAAGTAATTTGTGTCACTACAGACATCATTGCATTATCTAAAGTAAGCATAAATTCACATGGTAAGAAATTTAATTTTCAATCCAACAGTATATATTATATAATTATAAACTAGTACAGCGCAAGCTAACAGAGTTGCATGCATATTAAGGAAGCACAGAGAAGGCATTTAACTTGCCTGGAGGCACAGAAACCGGATTTACAGAAGTCTTCCTAAAAAGTGTGACCACTACATGTTAAAAGAACAACAGGAGGGGCTGGGAAGGTGGCTCAGTGGTAGAGCACTTGCCTTGCATGCATGAGGCCCTGGGTTCGATTCCTCAGCACCACATAAGCAAAAAGAAAAAAGC
>NW_012278568.1:0-2188 GCF_000151885.1 Dipodomys ordii
AAAAAAAAAGAAGTGGCACTGTGGCTCTAAATGGTACAGTGCTAGCCTTGAGAAATGGAGCTCAGGGACAGTGTCTAGAACCAGATTTCAAGCCCAGGACAAGCAAACAAAGAATGTATATAACAAGATATTAATGAGTAAAAATTACATTCTTGTTATATTTTTGTTAATTAACTTGGGAGAAATTTCAAGTGATTATGTTCAGCAAAGGAAAAATTATTGAAAATGTACATGTTACATGATTATTTTTGATAAATAGTTTGAAAAGTCACAGGATTGTTATTTGCCAATTCATCATTTAAAAATGTACATAACTTTTTTTTAGGAAGTGTCTCTGGTATTTCTTCAATTAAATAATATGAAGTTCTTTCATTAAGCTTAACTTCTTAACCATCTACTCAAGAATTGTAAAAATTCCGTGTCTGTCTGCTTTATGTGTAGGATTGTATTTAGTACTAAATACCAACACTTTATGAAAAATTGTCAAAACAAATGATAGTCTCAGCAAAGACTTCAGACACATCCAAGCTTAGATTGGTAGTCTGAAGTGACATACTTGGTGATTGTCAAGATAATTCTGTATTAACAGATTTTTTAAACTGGAACTTGCTATGACAGGCTAAGTGAAGAATTTATGGGCAATTTTTTTAATAACCTCAGAATTTCCAGTAAGGCTAGTAGATGTAAGATATCTTAAAATATTTATGTTTTTATAATATATAATAATAAATCCATGCAACTTTCTGCTTAGCTGTGAAATGGAGGTTTGCACAATGTTTAAATTTATTTTTCTAACTATATTGCAGATAGGGTTTGATATCCAACAAGATAGATTTTGTTTCTTTGGTGTTGGTGGTTTCATTTTTCTCCTTTTTTAAACTTTATTAGTTGTAGTTGATGAGTAATAAGATTTCTATAGAAATAAATCTTTGGATAGTATGATCTCCAAGATTCTGTACTAATGATAATATAGCAATTGTTATCATGTTGGTTCATCTTATTGTTAAATCGTTCTTTAGTTCATAGGCTTTTGTTTGGCCACTGAAACCAGCCACCATCTCTTAAAAAAAAAAACTCTCCTATTAATGATTGTAGGACAACTGTAAACTGTCAATGCCTAAAAGTTTTATGTACCTCCTAAAGTGAGGAAGAGAATATTAAGAAAGAGAAAAAGGGAGAGGCTGAGAAAGAAAGAGAAAAAAGAGAAGGATCTTCACTAGAAATTTAATCATGCAAAGGAAATAATAATAGCTTAGAATCTGATCAGAGCAACAATTCAATAAATGTAGCCTTTATTATCATAGCTATTATCAACTGCAATTGTTTTCCAATACAGAAAAGAACCATGCCAAAAGGAGAAAATTAGATACCCTGTGGATATGTTGATTAAAAAATGTCCAGCCATGCAAGAGCTGAACTGAAGTTGCACCTTTCTTTCCTGTTTTGTAATTCATTATAATGAAGTGGAAAACTGTTTCTTTAAAAACTGATCTGATTATATTTCTTCTGATTATTACTCCATAGAAACAGATAATTTGAAATTCTTTCACTGCAAAACAAACAGGTTTAAAGGTGCACATGACATTTTACAAATCAAAATACTAATGCTATAATATCATTTGAAATTAATGTTAAGTGTGCCTAGAGATCTATGATTCTACAAGTAACTGAGGACTAATTATAATACATTATCTTCTAATTCTTATTACTTTAAAAATGATTTCTTTCTCTGTACTGTTATGTATATTTTTTTAAACTTTTTTCCTCCTAAATCTCTATGGTGGAATCTAACCCCGAAGGAAATGGTATTAAGAAAGAGGGCTTAGGGATAACAAGGCTTTGAAGAATCTCCCCTCATGAGACCACAAATATGAAAATGAATCTGTTTTTGCACTTTTACACCCTTCCTCTATGTGAGGACATAAGTTTATCCTCTCTAAAGAATAAAGCATCCTGGTAGAATAATGAATTAAAAGTAAGTCCTTGTAGGACACCAACAATTTGGGGTTTCCCAATATCTGCAATTGTCACCGAATTTCTAAGTCTGTAGTTTTTTTTTTTTTTTGTCGGTCGTGGGACTTGAACTCTGGGCCTGGGTGGGTGCTGTCCCTCAGCTCTTCAGCTCAAGGCGAGCACTCTACCACTTGAGCTACAGTGCCACTTCCGGTTTTCTGGTGGTTTATTGGAG
>NW_012278569.1:0-4422 GCF_000151885.1 Dipodomys ordii
TCACCTTGAGCTGAAGAGCGCAGGGACAGCGCCCAGGCCCAGAGTTCAAGCCCCACGGCCGACCAAGAAAATAAATAAAAAATAATACGTGGTGAACCTATTCCTAGACACTCAGGAGGCTGAGTTCTGAGGATCGCGGTTCAAAGTCAGCCGAGCAGGAAAGTCCGTGAGACTCTTATCTCCAGTAAACCACTCGAAAACCAAAAGTGTCACTGTGGCTCAAGTGGTAGAGTGTTCACCTTGAGCTGAAGAGCGCAGGGACAGCGCCCAAGCCCAGTGTTCAAGCCCCATGACTGACATAAAAAATAAAAATAATACATGGGGTGGGAAGGTGGCTCAGTGGTGGAGTGCTTGCCTTGCATGCATGAGGCCCTGGGTTCGATTCCTCAGCACTAACATAAGCAAAAAATAAAAAAGCCGGAGGTGGTGCTGTGGCTCAAGTGGTAGGGTACTAGCTTTGGGAAGAAGAGCTGAAGGACAGCACCCAGGCCTAGAGTTCTGGACCCACAACCAATAAATCAATAAATAAAAATAATTCATAGAAGCTGGGCGCTGGTGCCTCTTGAATGTCATCTTAGGTACTAAGGAGGCTGAGATCAAAGCCAGCCTGGGCAGGAACGTCTGTGAGACTCTTATCTCCAATTAACCACCAGAAAACAGGAAGTAGCACTGTAGCTCAAGTGGTAGAGCACTTGCCTGGGCCCAGAGTTCAAGCCCCATGACCGACAAAAGTAATAATACATAGAGATGGGGTGCTGTGATCCTAGCTGCACAGGAGGCTGAGCTAGGAGGCTCTTGGTTAGGAGTCATCCCGGGCACAAAGTCCACACCAGAGAAAGCTGAAGTTGGACCTGTGGCTGTATGGTAGAATTCTCAGTGGCAACACCCAGGGCTTGAGTTCAAGCCCCGTGACTGACAAAAACAAAATAATACATAAAAGTTAGAGGAGTGGCCCAGTTGATAGAGAGCCAGTGAAACCTAAAATAATAATACAACATAGCCTGTGGTGGCTCGTGCCTGTAATCCTAGCTACTCAGGAGGCAAGATCTAGGTTTGCTGTTGGAAGCCAGCCTGGGCAGGAAAGTCTGCACCAGAAAAAGCTGAAAGTGGAGCTGTGGCTTTATGATAGAGTGCTAACCTTAAGCAAAAATGCACAGTGACAGCACCCAGGACCTGAGTTCAAGGCCCAGGACAGGCACACACAAAAAAGAAAATTTCCTGAGACTGGCTAGGTATTGATGACTTGAATCTGTAATCCTAGCTACCCAGGCTGATCTCTGAGGGTCCTGTTACAAAGCCAACCCAGCCCAGAAAGTTTCTGAGATTTCTTTTTTCTTTTTTGTTGGTGGTGGGGCCTAAACTGGGCTTGGGTACTGTCCCTCACCTCTTCAGCTCAAGGCTAGTGCTCTACCACTTGTGCCACAGTACCACTTCTGGCTTTTTTGTTTTTGCTTTGTGGTGCTGAGGAATCAAACCCAGGGCCTCATGCATGCAAGGCAAGCAGTCTACCACTGAGCCACCTTCCCAGCCCCTTTGTGAGATTCTTATCTCCAAATAACCACCAAAAAGCCAAACCAGGTGGTAGAGCCCCTTGAGAGAAAAAGTTCAAGGACCCTGAGTTCAAGCCCCCAGTACAGCACACACATGAAAGAAAAGAATAAGGAAGGGAATGAGGGAACAAGGTAGAGAAGGAAAGGAGAAAAAAAATGAGAATGGTGTCCCAAGAAGTAACATCCTTTGGAAGCAAAATAATTGCTTAAAATTTGATAATTGAGCTGGGTGCCAGTGCCTCATACCTGTAATCCTAGCTATTAAGAGGCTGGGATCTGAGGATCATGATACAAAGCCAGCCTGGGCAGGAGAAGTCCATGAGACTCTTATCTCCAATTAAATACCAGAAAACCAGAAGTGGGGCTATGGCTCAAGTGGTCGAGCGCTCCTCTTAAGCTGAAGAGCTCAGGGACAGTGCCCAGAGGTCAAGCCCCAAGAATGACCGACAAAAAAAAATGTAATAATCAAGGGAGCCCCCATGTGCTCCTGGCCTCAGCTGTTTGGCTTCCTGCTTCCCTGCCAAGTTGTGACTTTCAGGGGGCCTCTCCAGAGGCACAACAGGGAGCCTCCTGATCTGGTGTTTACACCCTTCAAACACCCCCTTTGTCTTTACCCTCTCCTCCCTCTTACTTTTCTTACTTTTTTTTCTCTTTCCTTTCCCTCCCTCCCTCCCTTCCTTCCTTCCACAGTACTTGGAACTGAACTCAAGGGGTGCTAGTGGTAGCATTCAGCCATACCCCTAGTTCTTTTTCTTTGATTTGTATTTCAGATAGAGTTTTATGCTTTTGCCCAGGTCCAGCTTTGGACTCCAGTCCTCCTAACTGCACCCCCCCCCAAGTAGCTGGAATTACACAAATGGGCCAGTACAACCAGCCCTTAAATGTCTTTTCTTTATCAACATTGTTCTTTAGGTATTTTGTTAAAGCAACAGATTCAGATACCATCCTAGGAACAGAGCCACTGTTGGTATAGCACCTCTTGATATCATGGTTCTTGGTGACAAGCGTTGCTCTTCTCCCAAGTCCCTGTGCCATCCCTTCCTGTGCCCAAGGTCAGTGAAGCTCTTAACCAATTCCCAGGTGCCCACTGGCCAACATCCACCATTGACACCTTTGGTCATGGCTCTAGCCCAAAAACCTGGCTTCCAAACTCCAGATCGCTATCTACTGCTGCTCCCCAAGGCCCATGATTCCACAGATCTGTTAGAATGGGGTTAATAGGCATAAAGTCAGTGGCTTTGAGCAACTCATTCTCTCTGGGGCTCTTTCTTGTTTTCATGTCTCAGCCAGGGTTGAGGCTGCCTGCAACTGGGACACAGCCCCTTCCCGGGGATATGCTGAATTCTCTGCTCCTTTTTCTTTCTTCCCCCATTCCTGTTTTGGGGTGGGTTTTTTGAATCAGGATCTCACTATGTTGCTCAAGCTAGCTTTTAACTCCATATCCTCTCACCTTAACCTCAAGAGGGCTGAGATTAAAACCATATACCACCTCACCAGCTTCTCCCCTTCTTTGTAAAACCTTTACTATTCTCATCCTTTCTTGATTGCCTTAGTGAGGGTGGGAGGGAGGACAGACAAGAAGGTAAAGGCTCAATAGTTGAATATTCATTTTTCCAGACTTGTTAAGGACTCTGAAAACAGCATTGTAGCTTCCTTTGTTCCATTGTGTCCTGAGTCAGAGACTGGACAGGGAGGGTCACAGGATAACAGGAAATATGTGTCTGGGTGTGGGTGTATGTGACCCGTGATAAAATCTCAAAGTCCCTTCTCCAATTCCAAATACTTAATATACAAGGCTTGGGGAGAGATGTGGAGGAAGGCTGTGAATCTGAAAGAGCAGCCCTGACACTTGATCCTAGGCCATGGCTGGACTGGGAAAGATTTTGGAGACAATGGGGGTAGGGGAGGGATTAGAAGGGGAAAGGGCAGTGCTATGGAGAAGGGAAGGTGTGAGTTTAGTGGGAAATAACCTTGGGCTTGGGGGGAAGGGCAACAGAGACTCAGCTCTGAGAGATGAACGTGGCAGTGGGGTGGGCTTGTGGTTCAGACTGCATATTTCATGTGTGGTGTTTTTCTTTCCTTTTTCCTACGTGGCCAGAGTACAGCTCTGGGATTGCCCTGCACATATGGTCACGCCAAGCCCCAAGACACCAGGTCATCACAGCCAACCCCAAGCCCTGTTCTCTGTATAGCTACCTTCTCTGAGACTGTGTTTCCAAAAGACTTCAGATCTGGAAGACTAGAATGATCTGGAAAGACCACAAAAGGGTGAGGTATGTCATGCAAGCACTAAACTTTCTATCTCTCCCTTTAAAATGTCACCCCTATGCTTGGAGCTGGTGGCTCCTGCCTATAATCCTAACTACTCAGGAAGATGAGCTCTGAAGATCGCAGTTCAAAACCAGCCTGGGCAAGAAAGTCTGTGAGATTTTTTTGTTTTTGTTTTTGTTTTGCCAGTCCTGGGGCTTAAACTCAGGGCACGGGCGCTGTCTCTGAGCTTCTTTTGCTCAGGGCTAGCACTCTACCACTTGAGCCACAGCATCACTTCCAGCTTTTTCAGTTTCTGCAGTACTGAGGAATCAAATGGGCTTTATGAATGCTAGGCACTCTACCATTAAGCCACATTCCTAGCCCCTGAGAAACTCTTATCTCTAATTAACCATTAGAAAACTGGAAATGGGGCTGGGAAGGTGGCTCAGTGGTAGAGCGCTTGCCTTGCATGCATGAGGCCCTGGGTTCGATTCCTTAGCACCACATAAGCAAAAAAGAAAAAAGCCAGAAGTGGTGCTGTGGCTCAGGTGGTAGAGCGCTAGCCTTGAGCTGAAGAGCTGAGGGACAGCGCCCAGGCCCAGAGTTCAGGCCCCACGACTGG
>NW_012278570.1:0-2625 GCF_000151885.1 Dipodomys ordii
AGTGAGGGTGTCCACTCATAGACTGTACAGTGAGGGTGTCCACTCATAGGCTGTACAGTGAGGGTGTCCAGTCATAGACTGTACAATGAGGGTGTCCACTCATAGAGCAGAGAAGAGAGTTCTCTCACCACTCTTACAAAGGCACTAATTCCAGTGATTCGGGCTGCAGATGGCTTTTTACTTGTTAACTGGAGTTATCTGTCTCATGGACTGTCTTGCCAGATGGACAGGAAAGTAGCCAGGATTACAGGCATGAGCCACTGGTACCCAGTCTAGCTTGTTTTTTAGGATGGGGTCGTGCTTGCCTGGGCTAGTCTCAAAGTATGATCATCCTATCTTTCTCTGTAACTGGGTTTCTATGCATAAGCTACCATGCCCTGCCCAGCTTCAATGATCTATTGAAGCAGGAGTCCAACTTTATTCTTTGCATGTGGACATCAGCTCATCTCAGCACCTTCATTGAAGGCTTCAACAGAGACTGAATTATCTTGATGCTTTTTTCAACAAAATCAACTGGCCATAAATGTCCTTACATTTCTTTGTAGCCTCTCAATTCTATTCCTTTGATAAACATAACTCTCTTTAGTCCTACAATGCATGGATTACTGCAGCTTTGTAGTAAGTTTTGGCATGGGGAAGCGTGATTCTTTTTTATTTTTTGAGACTGTTTTGGCATATAAATATTGGGGTCAGCTTATTAATTTCTGCAAAGAAGCCAGTTGAGATTCTGATGGGGATCATGCTCCATTTGTAAATTAATTTGGGAACATCTAAACAACATCAGCCTTTACAATCCATGAATACTAGCTATCTTTCTATTAAGGTAGATCATCTCTGGCATCTTTAAACAGGTCTATGGTGTTCAGCGTATGAATTGCTGAAGTTACTGCTGATTTCTTTTCTCTCGTTCTCTGGGTATGGTGACACATGTTTATGACCACAGCTACTTCAGAGGTGAAGGCAGGACCATCATGGTGGTACCAGGTAGGCCTGGGCAAAGGCAAGAGACATTATCTAAACCATAAAGTTAAGCAAAAAGGGGGTAGGGGAGTGGCTCAAGAGGTATAGTGTTTATCTAATAATTGCCAAGCCATGAGCTGAAACCCTAGTACTGCAAAACAAAGAATACAACAACAAAAACAAAAAGCACAACAAATAATAAAACCTAAAACAATAAAAACCCAGAAACAGTTATAAAATTGAACACCCCTGAATTAACAGGAATTTGCTTAAAGGGCTTGCTAGGAGATAGGACCCTGGCTCAAGTGGCAAAGTGTCTAGCAATCAAGACCATTAGTTCAATCCCCATTACTGCAAAAAAGCTTGCAATGTACTTTTAGCACGATGTTCCAATATGTTTTCTAGGAATATAATAATCCTAGAGCCTAAAAGTTACTTTTAAGTTGTGTTAATTGAAAATTCCTTTTTTTTTTTGGTCAGTTGTGGGACTGAACTCTGGGCCTGGGTGCTGTCCCTCAGCTCTTCAGCTCAAGCCTAGCACTCTACCACTTGAGCCACAGCGCCACTTCCAGTTGAAAATTCCTTTAATAGAAAAAAAAAGCCATATCTTTTGTTATAAAAATTTGATAAACGGCCAGACTCTGGTGGCTCACACCTGTCATCCTAGCTGTTCAAGAGGATGAGATCTGAGGACTCAAAGCCAGCCCTGGCAGGAAAGTCTATGAGACTATCTCCAACTAACCACCTGAAAACCAGAAGTGGCTCAGGGGCTCAAGGGGTAGAGCACTAGCCTTATGCTTTAGTGCTCAGGGGCAGCGCCTGGGTCCAGAGTTCAAGACCCATGACCAACACAAAAAAGAATCTGATTAATAGTTCAAAAACAACATATGCAAAAAGCATATGCATACATTTTAGTAGAGACCAAACAAGTTCAAAAAATGTAATTATGAGGAAACTAAATTATGAATTATTTTATTAGTAAGTATGTGAGATTCATTCATAAATTTATGACAGAAGTCTAAACTGAAGCTTTATTTGTGTTTTAGCTCTAGGTAGGAACTAATGAAATTGTGGACTAAGAAGAATTTCTAATTTTCATCCTATCAGAAGCTGTCTTTCACTCTTTTTTTTTTTGGTCGGTTGTGGAGCCTGAATTCTGGGCCTGGGCGCTGTCCCTCAGCTCTTCAGCTCAAGGCTAGCGCTCTACCACTTAAGCCACAGCGCCACTTCCGGCTTTTTTTTCTTTTTGCTTACCACCTTCCCAGCCCCTGGCTTTCAGTTTAATTGGCCACCTCTCTCTGCCACTGTGGTATAAGAGGCTTTTATAAAGTAAGCTATCCCCTCAATATGGATTGACCATACATGCAAAGTACCACCCATATATATAGGACGTACCAGAGCACTGTGTAACACTTGTTTGGAAGCACCTACAGATGTTTTTTATATTTGTTCTTAAACTAGAGTCAAGAATCTCTCTAAAAATAAAAGCCCACAAGCCAGGTGCCAGTGGCTTATCCTAGCTACTCAGGAGGCTGAGATCTGAGGATCGCAGTTCAAAGCCGCCCAGGGCTGGGAAGATGGCTCAGTAGAGCGCTTGCCTTGCATGCATGAGGCCCTGGGTTTGATTTCTCAGCACCACATAAGCAAGAAAAAGCCAGAAGTGGC
>NW_012278571.1:0-2337 GCF_000151885.1 Dipodomys ordii
TTTTTTCTTTTTGCTTATGTGGTGCTGAGGAATCGAACCCAGGGCCTCATGCATGCAAGGCAAGCGATCTACCACTGAGCCACCTTCCCAGCCCTCAAGGCTAGAACTTTTATCACCACAACTTTGCTTCTGGCTTTTTGGTGGTTAAAGGGAAGAGTCTCATAGACGTTCCTGCCTGGGCTGGCTTTGAACCAAACTCCTCAGATCTCAGCCTCCTAAGTAGCTAGAATTCCAGGGGTGAGCCACCAATACCCAGCTTATTTTATTTTAAATCTGAACAGGAGATCATCGTATTTACCAATCAGCTTTGCTCACTCATTCATTCACAAGCTTCTTTCTACATCAGTACATACTGGTTTATATCAGGACCTGAAGTGGCATGTGTAGCCCTCCAGGTGGTTGATAGAGCTGTAGGCTATTAGAATTCATCCTCTGTGACCTTCTGTGAGTATTTCTTTAAGATAAGTTCAGCTGGATGCCAATGGCTCATACCTGTCATCCTAGCCACTCAGAACCTGAAACCTAAGGCTCACAGTTCAAAGCCAGCCCAGACAGGAAAGTCCATGAGACTCTTATCTCCAACGAATTACTAGAAAACCAGAAATGGAGCTGTGGCTCACATGGTAGAGTGCTAGTCTTGAGCACCAAAAGCTCAGGGACAGTGCTCAGACCCCCAGTTTAAGCCTCAGTACCAGTACAGAAAGAAAGAAAAAAATCGTGTAATTTTGAGATCCAAGGATTGTCAAGATGAAAGACTTTTGGCAGATCTTTTCTGGTGGCAGCTAATGTCTGACCCCTTGTGCCCTGCAGCAATGCCAGCACAACACTGCGGGCGAGTTCTGCGAGCTCTGTGCACCTGGTTACTATGGAGATGCCACTGCTGGGACACCTGAGGACTGCCAGCCCTGTGCCTGCCCCCTGACCAACCCAGAGAACATGTGAGTGCCCTTGCTCAAGGCCTGAGCACTAACTACCGCTGGAGATGGAGGAACTCTACTGAGGAATGGACGCTGCTACCTTGGCTCTTGGAGCAGGATGGGAGGGGACTTCCAATAGCCTGACCTCCCCCTCCACTCCCCTAGGTTCTCCCGCACCTGTGAGAGCTTGGGAGCTGGTGGGTACCGCTGTACAGCCTGCGAACCCGGCTACACCGGCCAGTACTGTGAGCAGTAAGTATACATACAGGAGTAGGGAGGAATGGTAGACTCCTAGGTGACAGCCCTAGGTGGGTACTAGATTCATGTCATTTGATGTCCCAGACCTTTCCCAGAATCACAGTGCCCTGGGGACACGCCAGCCCAAGCTCCTGAGGAGTTGGCATGTATGCTTCATCCAGTGTCAGCTCATTCCTCACACCAGTGCTTCCCCTGTAGCTGGACTAAACTTTCTGAATTCTTGGTGTTCAGATCTTGCATGTGCTGTTCTCGTTCTTTCACTTTTTTTTGGGGGGGGGAGTCTAGTACTCTGCCTGGGCACCGTTCCTTAGTTTTTTTCTGTCAGGACTGGTACTCGACCACTTGAGCCACATCTCCACTTTCAACTTTTTGCTCAGAGATAAGAGTCTCATGGACTTTCTTAGCATCCTGGGTAGCTAGGATTGCAGGCTGATGCCTGTGCAGTTGTGGTGCCTGGCTTAATTGCATGGGATGCTTTTCCTCCAAGCTCTTTTCTTCCTGGCTAACGCCTGCTTCATTGATTCATTTAATACTTGTTTTATTTGGTTTAGTTGTTTTTGTTTTTTTAATAATAATACTGGGTTGGGGAGGGGTATATATGCTGGTACTGGGGCTCGAACTCAGGCCTTGCGATCTTGCTCGGCTTTTTTGCTCAAAGCTGAACCACACTTCCATTTCTGGCTTTTTGCTGGTTAATTGGAGGCAAGAATCTCATGGGCTTTGAACCATAATCCTTAGGTCTTAGCCTCCTGGGCAGTTAGAATTTCAGGCATGAGCCACATGCTCACTAGGCAGGTGCTCAACTACTTAAGCCACTCCAGCAGCTATTTTTGCTCTGTTTATTTTTGAGATTGAGGTCTCACATTTTGCCTGGGCTGGCCTGGATGGCAATCCTTCTTGCGTATGCAGATGACAGGCACACACCACCATCCCCGGCTTTTTCAGTTGAGATTGGGTCTTAAAAACTCAGACGTGGGGCTGGGAAGGTGGCTCAGTGGTAGAGCGCTTGCCTTGCATGCATGAGGCCCTGGGTTTGATTTCTCAGCACCACATAAACAAAAACAAAAAAGCCAGAAGTGGCGCTGTGGCTCAAGTGGTAGAGTGCTAGCCTTGAGCTGAAGAGCTGAGGGACAGCGCCCAGGCCCAGAGTTCAGGCCCCACA
>NW_012278572.1:0-1517 GCF_000151885.1 Dipodomys ordii
CCTCCTGTATCCCTGTTTTTACAATTTGTTTTTTCCCTTCCCCTCCACATATACCAACATCATATATAGTGAAAGCAGGGGTTGTACCATGGGGGGCGGACATACAAGGCAACAAAGACATAATCTTACAAATATGTTAGAAATAGATCTTGGTTTTATGGTTAGGTTTGTGATTAGGTTTAGGCAAAAGTTTTTGTTAATTTGATGTTAGTCAGGGTAAGAGTCCAGTGTGTAGTTAGGGGTGGGATTATTATGTTTCCAACTAGTTTTAGGTTAGGTTTAGCAGTATGTCTTGAGTTATGGTTATTTTTTTGATTAGGTTTCGGATTAGTCTTAGGGGTATGGCTAGGGTTACAGTCAGGGAAAATATTAGTTGGGTTAGGGTTAAATTTAGGGCTAATTCTAGGATCATGGTGTTCATTATGATTAGTTTTAGGTTTAGGGAAACTTAGTCCCAGGATAATCTTAGAGCAGAGGTAGGTTTGGGTTAGGATTACTGCTATGGTCATGGTTAGTGTTTAAGTGATTGATTGTTGTTAGGATTATGTTTAGCATTAGAGTTGTGGTTATATGGTTATTTTAGGGTTAGTGATATGGTTAAGGTAAGAGTATTGGAGTTAGGGTTAATTTTAGGGATATGTTATGGTTATGGTTGCTTTAGGGTTAAGTTTGGAGATATGATTAGTGCTAGGGTTATGTTGGTTATAGTTGGGGTTAAGTTTAGGGTTAGAGGTATACTATGGTTAGAGTTAAGATTAAAGTTGTGGTGTTATGGTTTGGGTTAGGGTAAAGGATATGGTTAGTATTTGGTTTAATATTAATATTAGGGTTGGGCTAGGTTTAGGATTAGAGTGATTGTTGGGTTAGGGTTAGAGAAGGTTTAGGGTTACAGTTAGCATTAGGATTAGGGTTATTTTTAGGTTTAGGTTTAGAGTTTAAAACCTAATACTTTTACATTTAGAGACATGGTTATGGTTAGTGTTAGGATTATATTTAGAACAGGTTTAGGACTATATTCAGGTTCGAATTTAAGGTTAGCATTGGAGTTTGTATTGGAGAAGGTTAAAGTTTCGAATATGAATTGAGTTATGATTATTGTTAGGGCTAAGGTTAGTGTTATGGTTAGATTTAAGAATGTTATCGTTAAGTTAATTTTAGATGTTAAGATTAGAGTTAATGTTATAATTCAGATTTTAAGGGGTATAGTTACATTTAGGTTTGTTGTATTTGAGCATTAGGTTTATGGTTAAGGTTAGGGTTAGATTTATGTTGAGTTAGTAGTGGAATAGGGTTAAGCTTCTGTTAAGATTATTACTGGGCTGGAGGGGATATGGACAGAAGGGAACCCTACTGCATTGTTGGTGGGAGTGTAAACTTGTTCAACCACTTTGGAAAGTAGTGTGGAGGTTCCTCAAAAGACTCCACATAGAGTTCCCCTATGACCCAGCAATCCCACTTTTGGGCATTTACCCAAATGATCACAAACAAGACCATACTAAAGCTACCAGCACAACTAT
>NW_012278573.1:0-1280 GCF_000151885.1 Dipodomys ordii
TGACCACGCGCCCCCACGGACCTGGGCTGACCACGCGCCCCCACGGACCTGGGCTGACCACGCGCCCCCACGGACCTGGGCTGACCACGCGCCCCCACGGACCTGGGCTGACCACGCGCCTCCACGGGCCCTGGCGCCCTCAGAAGCCAGCCGGGAGAAGCCAGCGGGGGGGGTGGGAGAAGCCAGCCAGCCAGAGGGGGGGTCACTGTGACCCTCACCGCCCCCCGGGGACACAGGGCCCACCGAGTCCAGCTCGATCTTCCTGTTCTTCATTTCTCCCTCGCCTTCATTTACGTTTCCAACATGTGGATACTCTCCAGTAGTGACTCTCTCCTCCATCCTTCGCTTCTCCGCCCTTCCACGCCGCCGTTCGTTGGGTTGGGGGTGATCAAGTGACCCTCACAGGTCAGGCCCCGGGAAGTCTACATTCTGATTTTGCAGATTCAGCCTGGAGGTCTGGGTACCCACTTAGGAGCAGGTTTTGTCTTCTGTTTTTAGCATGCCCCCTCGCCTCTCCCTGGCCCTTTGCTTTTGTGCTAGGAGGAGGAGGACAGAGCAGGTGCTCATTCTGCCTCCTGCGGTTTTGACTTCCAGAGGTGGAGGGCGTCCTGCAGATGACAAACACGGGATGCGCCCGTTCCTTCCCAAGACGCTGGCCGGGCACGCGCGCCGCGGACGTGCAGACCCCTGTCCCTCGGCAGGCTTTCGCCTCTGCTTAACAAGACTTCGTGCACGCAAGCATGGGTGATTGGCAGCGACTGCTCGTGATGCGGGCATTCCAGAGCTCATTAAAACCATCTCCCTCCAGTCTCAGCGTCCACTTGTTACCCGTGTGCTCGGCTGGCTCTGGGCTAAGCAGCTGACTTCAAAGCCTGGGCACGAGAGGAGGAGAGGCAGGCAAGGCCGCGACGGCCCTGGGCATTTGTCCTTGTTCATGCGGCTCGTGGAGTGAATGGGGAGACACTCTCTAATTTCTCACCTAACAAGTCTGGTGTAGAGGGTTGCTCACGTTAAAGCGCCTGTATGACCAGGAACCGCAGCATGTGATTTACTAGGGAAATGATTATCTACTAGTATTAGAAAATGAAGATGGGTGCAGCCACCATATATTTGCTGCCACGGAGGTAAAAATTGCTCATCTCGTTCTCTAAGTCGATACCTACTTTTCTTCCTGCATTCCTTTTCCTGTTTCCTTTCCCTTTCCCTTTCTCCCCCTTCTTTTCTCTCCCTCCCTCTCCTACTCTTTTTCTCTGTTTTTTTTCTTTTTTTTTTTTGTCAGT
>NW_012278574.1:0-3814 GCF_000151885.1 Dipodomys ordii
AGTGGCGCTGTGGCTCAAGTGGTAGAGCGCTAGCCTTGAGCTGAAGAGCTGAGGGACAGCGCCCAGGCCCAGAGTTCAGGCCCCACGACTGGACCAAAAAAAAAAAAAAGATCATGAGAGATTTGTGGAGCGCTGATAATACTCTTCTTTAGACTATCTGAATTGCTTTATTACACACATACACACACACACACACACACACACACACACACAACTTGACAGCTAAAAATGATACACCTGAAAGTTTGAAAAACAATCTTTATATAATTTGGGGGATTAAATAAAAATAAAACAGAATTCAATTGTAAATAATCAATTTAAACCCAAACATAAAATAAGGGAATAAAACAAAAGGTATTAAATTAGAAGCAGTAATAAATTAGAAAATAGTATAAAATTATATCTTGAAGGCAAATTAAGATGTAAACTTTACAAATATAATTTAAAATTAAAAGAACAAAACCGAATAATATAAAGAATAAAAAAGACTAGAAGACAACACAGGGACTATCACTAAAAATATGCACAGAAATAGCAAAAAAAATCGTAAAACTTATACAAAATGAATATTTTCTAGGAATGAATAAATTATTATAATGAACAAAAGAAGAAACTCTATGCAAAGAATCAATCTTCAAAAGGCTACTCAGAGTTTCACAGAACTCCATAAAAATTCTCCAGGAACAGGTAGTTCATTCTCTGGCAGAAAGCAAAAAGAAATAGGAAGCTAGTCTGTTTATTTTGCAAGATTAACATGAAGCTTATCCCCAAACCAGAAAATTGTATACATTTGAACTAGTTATGTGTGAATTCACATGGAAAAAAACCATTTTCTGATTCCATGAATGGTTTTCAAGGAAATTTAATATAAATAGAATCATTAATGTAGGCTATCTGTGTGTTGTTTCTTTTACTTGACATCATATCTTTGAGGTTCATCTGTATAGTAGCAGCTATCAGTAGATCTTTCTTCCTAATGGCTGAATAATATCCCACTATAAGGATATATAAATTTTTTCTTATTCACTTATTAGATGTTGCACATTTAATGGTTCCAACTTTTATTACTATGGATAATGTTTCTATGAACTTCACCCACAAATTTTATATAAATGCCTTCAGTTCTCTGGGAACTGTTTAAGTCATTTTATGATCAAAATTATTAGAAAGGTAAATAAAAATAAACAAGAAATTTATTGTACTTGGCAAAATATCACATGCAATCCACAATATATACCAAAACATCACACTTTTCCATGAAATTATATATAATTACTATGCACCAGTAAAAATAAGATAAATTTAATTTTCAAAGGCAAGAATAAAATATGGACGTAAATGCCAAGTGTTAATACTAAAATAATACTAACATATTAATACTGCTTTAATACCATTCAACATTGTTGTTAATATCATTATACAATGCATAAGAAAAGGAAAAATACACAAATTAGAAAACGAAGGTTGACAATTAGTACTTGATTCAGAAAATCTAAAGGGCATCAAATTATTAAAAGTGGTAGGAGAATTCAACAAGGCAGCAAGATTGAATAAAACATAAAAACCAATACCTTTCTTAAGCATCATGTATTTGTTAGGAATTGTGATTATGTACTAAAGAAATATCTGAAAAAAGTGCCTACAATTTTTGTGGTATAGTTTTTCCTCATACTATAAAGTTCTATAAGCAAAAATCCCTCATCATTATCACCTAAAACAGGTGAATTAGCTTATATGTAAATTATACCTGGCTTTAAAAGGAAATATGTTAATATAAAAAGAAGGCATGACTCTAGGCACAATGCACTGTTTATGCATATTTATGTACCCATAAATGGACATGTGAACTAAAAAGTACAAAAGAACCATAATATAATTCATTTATGGGATAAGATATAAATTATATTTTAGTGGCATGAAAATTAACTATATTAATTTGGGGGGGGGGCCTGGTTGTGGGGCTTGAACTCTGGGCCTGGGCGCTGTCCCTCAGCTCTTCAGCTCAGGCTAGCGCTCTACCACTTGCGCCACAGCACACTTCCGGCTTTTTTCTTTTTGCTTATGTAGTGTTGAGGAATGGAACCCAGGGCCTCAGGCATGCAAGGCAAGTGTTCTACCACTGAGCCACCTTCCCAGCCCCTAACTATATTAATTTTAAGGCATTTTATAAGATATACGTTCTACATGTATTTGTACAATATCCTACTTATATGTGTGCACTTTGTCACGACATACCTGGGTCTAGACTTTTTTTCCTCTTTAGCTGTATTCTTCTTACAAAACACACATTAGTTTCTATAATACTTGTTTTCAGTGTTAGCTGGGTGGGCATTGACCCAGTGGTGAAGACTTTGGTATAGAAGCTCCTCTCCGTTTGACTCTGTTGTCCAAGCCCAGACTCCAAGGATGAGCTTTGGACATGGTCCAGGGGAATGCAGTTGGGGGAGGGGGGGTGGCTTGAGGGAACAAAAAAGGATCAGTAGTGAGGGCCCTCAGAGCAGTGTGTTGCCGGGTATCTGATCACTGGGTTACACAGGCATGCTTCAAAGAGTTTGCCAAATTGAATATAGCTCTTAAGAACTAACTGTGAAGTCCCACCAGTCACTGTCAAAGATTCCCTTCCCAGCACACTAGAAAGCATTCTCAGAGGGCAGATCGGTCCCTGCCAAATTATTTATAGGAGATTGGTTCACATACTCAAAATGATATGAATACTTCTAATTATATCCAAACATGCCAAATGTCACTACAAACTATTCTGAGGGTTCGTGTTGCCAAATGTCTTGCCCTAACAAAGAGGAAGTAGCTGCAGCATCAGCACATTAGTTCCTATATAAACAGGACTGGTCTTCATACCTTATCTCAACCAAGAGTCTAGAGGTAAGGGGTGGGAGCCTTGGGAACTCCCAAAACCAAGGGATTCTCTAAATTGGAAACTCTTCCTCTCAACTTTGATGTTTGTTTTATGGGGAAAGTTGGAGGGCAGGGTAATCTTAGTTCTGTAACTAGAATTCTGCAATTATAGGACATCACTAATGAGACACTTCTTGTTTTGCAGTCTTGAACAGTTTGGATCCTGCATTTCCACCTGGAATTTCAGAGGTAAGACTTGGTTTTGTTTATTTATTGATAGCAGAGGAGATGTACTGCAAAGAAGCCATGTGTTTTTACAGTAGAAAGTGTTCCTGGATGGCTGATATAAATACTGAAAGTCATTTTTTCCCCAGAATGTCTTACTCTGGGAGTCATTTGTGTGCCAGGACTCAAAGATCATTTAGGACAGGATTAGTTTTGACAGTGAGTTCTGAGCTGTGTTTACAACTGTCCAATGGTGTTCAACTATTCCATACCAACTTCTCTCTACAGGGAAACAGTGAATTCTGAGACACTTTACAGGAATTTTAAAACATTCCACGAAATATCTTACTTAAACATGTAAGCACACATTTCAAAACTATATTTTGAGCTGCTCTTGCTGATTCAGTGCATTTGTTAGAATGAACTGTGATTTTTCTTTGAAAAAACTGAAAGTATCACCCACAGAATGCTACATGTTGTAACTTAAGAGAGATCCTGACATTCCTTAAGAAACTTAACTACTAGAAAGAGAGGAACAATCCAACCAATCATGTCAACATTGCAGGCATATCTATTAACAAGACAGTAACTTACATGCACGTGATGATGTCTTATTTTTTTTTCTCTTTTCGTTTTTTTTTGTCCGGTCATGGGGCCTGAACTCTGGGCCTGGGCGCTGTCCCTCAGCTCTTCAGCTCAAGGCTAGCGCTCTACCACTTGAGCCACAGCGCCACTT
>NW_012278575.1:0-2996 GCF_000151885.1 Dipodomys ordii
ATGTGGTGCTGAGGAATCGAACCCAGGGCCTCAGGCATGCAAGGCAGGCGCTCTACCACTGAGCCAACTTCCCAGCCCCAGCCCTGAGATTCTTATCTCTAATAAGCTACTCAGAAAAAGCTGGAAGTGGCACTGTGGCTCAAGTGGTAAAGTGTTAGCCTTGAGCAAAAAGAATCACAAGGACAATGCCCAGGCCTTGAGTTCAAGCCACAGAACCAGCACTAAAAAAAAAAAAAAACCATGGGGCTGGGAAGGTGGCTCAGTGGTAGAGCACTTGTCTTGCATGCATGAGGCCCTGGGTTCGATTCCTCAACACCACATAAGCAAAAAGTAAAAAAGCCGGAAGTGGCGCTGTGGCTCAAGTGGTAGAGTTCTAGCCTTGAGCTGAAGAGCTGAGGGACAGCGCCCAGGCCCAGAGTTCAGGCTCCACGACTGGACCCCCCCCCCCAAAAAAAACCCCACAAAATACAAAAACAAAATCCAGAAATTTAGAATGCTGTTAATTGAATAAAAAACAAAAATAAAATATCAATATTTGTAAGATACACACAAATCCATGTTCAAAGGGAAAGTTCTTGTACTAAATGAACATACAGCGAAAGAGGAAAAAGTCCCAAGTCTATAATCCAAGCTGCCACCTTCAGCAAAACAAGAATAAAATAAAGCCAAAGCGCTGGGCGCTGGTGGATCACACCTGTAATCCTAGCTACTCAGGAGGCTGAGATCTGAGGATCACGGTTCAAAGCCAGTCCTGGCAGGAAAGTCCGTGAGACTCTTATCTCCAATAAAAACCACTAGAAAACCCGGAAGTGGTGTTGTGGCTCAAGCGGTAGAGCGCTCGCCTTGAGCTGAAGAGCTGAGGGATAGAGCCCAAGCCCAGAGTTCAAGCCCCACAACTGACAAAAAAAAAAGACACTCATACCCAACCAACCAAGCAAGCAAAAAGCCCCTGTAGTATGCAGACATTGTCCAACAGCAATTAGGCCTCAGGCATCCCTCCCAAAAAGAAGACATGTTCACAGAAGAAGCAACATGTGATGTTCATAGCAGCTTTCTTCACAATCACCCTGAACTGGAAACAGCTCAGCTGTCCCAGAAAAAAAGCATCACTACGCACACAGTGGTTAGTCCACACCACAGCCTCCTGCCCAAGAACAAACTACCCATTCACCTGTAGATTTGGATTTGGATAAATTGCCAGATTACTGGGTGACAAAAGCTACTCCAAGATTCCGTATTTATGACTGCAACTGAAAGAATGGGGATTAGCAATGCAAGAGGCATAGGAAGGGTCTGTGTGGTGCTGGAAATCTTCCCTATCACCATCCCAAATCAGTATTTGGGTGGGAAGTTGTATGGTACTTCTCTGAAAGACATTACCAACCAACTCTCCATGCATCACATCTCAATGAATGCATGATGTAATACATGATTATGGCGATCTACAGACATCTCCAAGTAAGTTTAAGGTGGGGTCACTACAGCAGTTGGGAGGTAGAGGAAGGAGGAAGGAGAGTCCTAGGTCAGCCTTCAGTACATAGCAAGACTCTTTAAAAACAATTTTTTTAAAGGAAGGAAAGAAAAAGAAGAAAAGCTGAGTGTTAGTGGTTCACGTTTTAATCCTAGCTAATCAGGAGTCTGAAACCTGAGGATTATGGTTGGAGGCCAGCCCAAGCAGAAAACTCCATAAGACTCTTATCTCCAATGAAAGCCCCCCCCCTCCAAAAAAGGCTTAATTAATTTTTGTGTAGATACTGGGGCTTGAGCTCATGGCCTTGTGCTCTCACTTGGCTTTTTTGCTGAAGGCTAACATTCTACCACTTTAGCCACACCTCCAGTTCTGGCTTTTTTGTTGTTGTTGTTGTTGGTCAATTGTGGGTGAACTCAGGGCCTGGGCACTGTCCCTGACCTCTTTTGCTCAAGGACAGTATTCTAACACTTTGAGCCCTTAGCTCCACTTCTGGTTTTCTGGTGCCTTCTTGGGGATAAGAGTCTCACAGACTTTTCTTCCCAGGTTAAATTTGAACCTAGATCCTCAGATTTCAGCCTCTTGAGTAGCTAGCATTATAGATGTGAGCTATTGGTGACCTGCCCAGTTCTGGCTTTTTGATGATTAACTGGAGATAAAAGGCTTACAGACTTTCCTGCCAGGGTTGGCTTTGAACTTGGATCCTCAGATTTCTAAGTCTCGGGTAGCTGGCCACTAGCACCATTGTAATTTTTTTTTTTTTAGATGAAGAAAATTGAGGTGGCAATAGTTCAGAAAATAGAGAAGTTTTGAGCAAAGCCTCTGAGGCCGAGAAGAAGTTTTGGGAAACTGGAGATGGTAGATGCCTTTGTCTTGTGAAGCCTGGTCCTTTGTTGTGGATTGAACTCCTCCAGAGGTGGCTGGGGTGAAAGCAGTTTGCTTGATGAATCAAGTGCTGGGGCCTTTACGGGCTGTGGTTTGAAGCAGAGCAGGTGGGGTCAGGTTTGGCAGCTGCCTGGGGGAGGTCAGGAGGTCGAGGTTCAGACCAGCTAGGCTGCTTAGGAATGGAAAAGCTCCCTCCTTGTCCAGCAGTCTGGGACTGGTTAGCTGCAGCTCAGGACTGGAGGCTGCTGGATGGGGCCTCAGTGACCCATTTTAGAGGGAAGGCCGTGGCCCCTTATTAGTTCCCTGGGCCAGGCTGAAGCATCAAGAATGGTGCCAGGGGGATGGACAACAATGGGTAAGAATCCACACGCTGGTTCCTCTGAGAAACGTGGACTGTGACGAGGCCTGGAAGCATTTGTTTGTTTCAGGGTGCACAGTTAAGGTGAGATTTGAGGCTGGGAGTTGATATGGAGGCGAGATTTGGAGATAGAAGCCGCCATGGTCTCTCTGTTCGAGCTTTAGGATCCAGGAATAGATCCAGGTGGGGCTAGGCATCCAGCCTTCCCTGAAGTGGTGGGGCACCTGGAAGAAGAGCGGGCCCTGCGGCTCGGAGGAATACGGCAGGGGCGGGTCCGGGAGGACG
>NW_012278576.1:0-5947 GCF_000151885.1 Dipodomys ordii
ACTTTCCTGCCTGGGCTGGCTTTGAACTGTGATCCTCAGATCTCAGCCTCCTGAGTAGCTAGGATTACAGGCGTGAGCCACCAGCGCCCGGCTCACAGACTTTCTTACTTGGGCAGGCTTTAAACTGTGATCCTCAGATCTCAGTCTCTTGAGCAGTTAGTCATTGCCTGGCTCAGTAAATATTGTTTGACTTACTGAGCAGCAAACTTGTGTTCACTTTTCAGCTAAACCCAGACTGTCTCAGCAACATGAGATAGCCTGCTGTTCCATAAGCTCATATGCACTTTCAACCCTAGACCTCTGCCTACTTGCCTTCCCTGGAAATCTTTTCATATACATTCTGAATGAGGCACAGCTACTCTGGAAAACAGAGTGACAGCTAATTTCTTATAAAACTAGACATATAATTACCATATGACCTAGCAATGGGCACATATCTTGGAAAAATGAAAGCTTATATTCACACACAAACCTGGGCACTAGTTTTTCTGGCAGCTTTATTAGACAATTAAGTTTGGTATCCTCAAGAAGGAAACAACCAAGATCTCTCTCAACAAGCAAGTAATGCAATAAACTGTATCATCCATACCATGGGATGGAATAAACTATCAACACAGCCAACAACTTGATGGATCTCAAGGAATTATCTCAAGTGAAAAGAGCCAATCCCAGGAGGACACATACTATGATTCTGTTTAAATAATAATGAAAAGGTGAAACAGAGCAAAGAACAGAAATGGCTATGGGTGGTATATATTTAAGGAGATGGGTGTGGTTATAAACTGGCCACAAGGGACCTTATGATAGAAGAAACAATTCAGAATCCTACTTGTGGTGGTAGATACATAAACCTGCACTTGTGATAAAACTGCACCTAACTAAACACACACACACACTGGGAAATCTGAGTAAGGTAAGTGGACTGTATCAATGTCAATATCCTGGTTGTGATACTGTACTATAGTTCTGCAAAATGTTACCATTAGGGAAAAGGAGGTAAAGGGTATGTGAATAAACAAAACAAAAAGGTTGGGTGCTGGTGGCTCATGCCTATAATCCTAGCTACTTCAGGAGTCTGAGATCTGAGGATCACAGTTAGAAGCCAGACTAGGCAGGAAAATTCATGAGACTATAATCTTCAATTAACAACCAGAAAACTGGAAGTGAAGCTATGGCTCAAAGTGGTAGAATGCTAGACTTGAAAAAGCTCAAGAACAGTGCTTGGGCCCTTCGTTCAAGCCCCACTACCAACCAGAAAGAAAAAATAAAAAGGTACAGGCGATATCTCTCTTTTTGTTTATTTTTTGTTAGTTGGGGAGCTTGAACTCATGGACTGGACACTGTTCCTGAGCTTTTCTTCTCAAGGCTATGGCTCTACCACTTTGAGCCACAGCTTCACTTCTCATTTTCGGGTGGTTAATTAGAGGTAAGAATCTCATGTCTCCTGCCTGATCTGGCTTCAAACTGGGATTGTCAGATTTCAGCTAGGCTTATAGATGTGAACTATGAGTGCCTGGTTCTAGCTCAGTTTTGTAAACAATCTACTTAATGGTTTAAAAGATGCAGGCACAGGGCTGGGAATGTGGCTTAGTGGTAGAATGCTTGCCTTGCATTCATGAAGTCCTGGGTTTGATTCCTCAGTACCACATAAACACAAAAAACTGGAAGTGGCGCTGTGGCTCAAGTGTGAAAGTGCTAGCCTTGAGCAAAAAAAGTTCAGGGACAATGCTCAGGCCCCTGAGTTCAAGCCCCAGGACTGGCCAAAAAAAAAAAAAAAAAAAGATACAGCCACATAATCAAATGAGCTTGTCATGTTAGTGCTTCTCAGTGTTCCAGTGTGCACGAATAAACCTCAGTTTATTTACCTGTCTATTTCCCTCCTGCTGTCTGTCAGTGAGGTGTCTAGTCCTTCACTCACACTACAGTGATGCAGTGGATGTGCTACTCATTCTTCACATCCACCCCAAACATGTCAATCAGCAAGTACATTCTAAACCTCCAGGTCAGCTGACACTCCCAGGCCCCAGCTCCTTGGGGAAGACTCCCCATCCCACTTTTCCACTGCTGTCCTCAGCACCTTGATGTGCTTCACAATCACCAGCCCTGCTGCTAGGACCCAGCATCCAGCTCAACATGACTCCCACACATATTAGTCCCATGCCTCTGCCAAGTAAGCAAGAAGCCACAGCCTGGCCCTGTATGGCACTTGGCTTGTTAGACTAATTTCTGTCTATGTGGCCATATATTTACTTATTCAGCCTTATTGCATAACAGGCAATGTTCCGATTGCTTGATATATATTAACTCTTTGCTTTCTGTAAGAGCCAGGTGAGATATGATTACTATTCTTTTTACAGATGAGGAAACTGAGCTACAAAGGGCCTGAAGAACATTTGAAGGTTCCACAGCTGAGAATTGGTAGAACTCGTGTTCCTCACTCCTTCACTCATTCCACTCCCATCTCTCACCCAGTCAATGAGCACATCAGTGGCTGAATCGGTGACTTACTCTTCTAAGACACAGAAGAGTAATTAAGGCTAGCTCAGGCCTTTACACATAGTATGTGCCATAAATATTTTTAGAATGAATGAATGAGAGAGACTCAGGGACCTTACTAGAAAGACCAGGTTAGGGTTGTCAGGAGGTGGAAGAGGAAGAAACTCTAGTATTACCTGAGCACCTATGGGACCACACCCTCAGCTAAGCTCCTTTCAGGTGTTACCTGAAAGGACCTCCATTTTTTTATGACTAAAGACAACACAGATCCATAGAGAGAGCATGAAGCAATGCCTGTGAGGACTCAGGACAGTGTGGGCATTAAATAAGGAATAGCTCTTATTATTTAAGATTTTACAAATAGACTCCAGCTGACCATACAATAGCTCTATGACCTTGGAAAAGTTATTTAACTTCACTGAGCTCAGCTTTCTCACCTGTGCAATTGAAACTGAGGCTAGGGATGTTATAGCTCAGTACAGAACACTTGCCTAGCATGTGTGAAGCCTTGAGTTCAATCTTCCGCATTGTTTTTGTTGTTGCCTTGTTTTTGTGCCAGTTCTGGGGCTTAAACTCAAGGCCTAGACATTGTCCCTGAGTTCTTTTTGCTAAAAGCCAGTGTTCTACCACCTGAACCACAACTTCACTTACAGCTTTTTTGTTGCTCAATTGAAGATAAGTGTCTTATGGACTTTGCTGCCTGGGCTGGCTCTGAATTGCCAATCTGATATCTCAGCCTTCTGAGTAGCTAGGATTACAGGTGTGAGTCATCATCTTTAAAAAACAAAACCAAGCCAGGTGCCTATAATCCTAGCTACTCAGGAGGCTGAGGTCTGAGGCTGGTGGTTTGAAGCCAGCCCAGGCAGGAAAATCCATGAGACTTTTTTTTGGGTCAATCATGAGGCTTGAACTTAGGGCCTGGGCACTGTCCCTGAGATTTTTTTTTGCTCAAGACTCACACTCTACCACTTGAGCCACAACGCCACTTCTGGCTTTTTGGTGGTTAGTTGGAGATAAAGAGTCCCACCAACTTTCTTGCACAAACTGGCTTTGAACTGCAATTCTCAGATCTCAGGCTCCCGAGAAGCTAAGAATACAGGTATGAGCCACCAGCACCCAGCTCTGTGAGACTCTTATCTCCAATTAACTGCCAAAAAGCCAGTAGTGAAGCTGTGGCTCAAGTGGCAGAATGCTAGCTTGAGCAAAAAAATCTCAGGGACAGTGCCCAAGCCTTGAGTTCAAGCCCAGTACTGTCACAAAAAGGGGAGAGAGACAGGGAGGGGGGGAGAGGGGGAAGAGGGAGAAAAGGAGAAAGGAAGAAGGAAAGAAGGGAGGGAAAAAAGAAATAGGTAGTAAAAACCACTGCATAAAACTCATAGTGCTCTTTCCATTAAACCAGGGACCAAACGTGTCAGAGAGCTGGAGTGGTTTGTTTAGAGTCTCCTGAGAAAGAGAAGGGTTAGGGCAGAACTCAGATCCATACTATACTTAGGTCTGTGCTCATTTCTCTACATCAGTCTACCTCTGGCCTATTAAATGTCAAGTGCTGTGACCACACCTGAATTCATATTCTCCTCTTAGCTCCTAACCCAATTTGACTTCTAAAAAAATTTGCTGAGCATGGAACCCAGGGCCTTGTACATGCTAAGCAAGTGCTATCTCACTGACCTAGACCTCCATTCAGCCTCCAGGCTGCCATTCAAGCCAGGTTCTTTTTGGCCATGATACATCACTGAGAGCAAGTGCACCATGGGAGCTATCATCATAGATGGGAGCTCCCTGAAGGTCAGGGCTGGGCCTTCCTCATTTTTATACATCACCTTTGGCCTCTAAATACTGTGTCTCACACATGACAGATGCTCTATAAATATTTCACAGCCTGTGCCTGTGCCCTGCTAACCTATATTTTAATAGAGCCTACTGGCATACAATTAATAAAGCACAACCAGTAATTACGAAGGTGACATCACTCTTCAGTCTACACCTAAAGCTGTTCTCCAGGAGCTGCTTCCAGGGGAATGATTCTCACGCCCAGAAGAGGAAATCGAGATGCATGTGACCACACAATGTTCTTTTTATGACATCCCTTATCAGCCGAGAAAACTTGCTCAACCTCGTGGCAGGTCAATGTTCCACCGTATCAGGCCTTGAGACAGGAACAGATCACACGGGATCCTAAGTTCAACAGACAAAGCACCTATACCTTTGGTCTCATACATCTGGGTGGGGTAGGGGGAGAAGGCTAGGAGGGTACTGGAAGGTGTTAGATGCCCTTGAGTCCCATCCCCTCCCTGAACCCAACACTGCTGCCCATTCCAAGTACCTCTGTATCCATTGTTCTTTGTAGGAGGCGCTGAAGGAAATGCCTGCAAAGAGCTCAGACTTATTGAAGCTCACATCAAACTGATCCCAGAATGGGCCAAAAGGGTTTCCTTCCTGCAGAAAGAGAGTTAAGGAAGGCTCAATGAGGGGGAGGGGAAGCCTGGGGACAGGGCTAAAACATTGCAGGTGAAGGCGGAAAGGCTGGGGGTGTGATATAGGATGAAATCCTCACAGGATGGTTCCCTTGGCTGGGGCTGAGGTGAGTGCTTGGCTTCTGTTCTGGTTTCCATAGACTATTCACCAGTGTTTGAAGAAGTCTTTTCTGGTCATATGTCACATTCTACTGGTCCTGAATCATTGGTATGGGTTGGGGTCAGGGAACGAATGGGCCTTGGGTTAGAACCATGGACTACAGCTTCAATAGACTTTTTTTTTGGTCAGTTGTGGGGCTTGAACTCAAGGCCTGGGTGCTGTCCTGAGCCTGTTCATGCTCAAGGCTAGTGTTCTACCACTTGAGCCACAGTACCACTTCTGGTTTTCAAGCGGTTAATTGGAGATAAGAGTCTCATGGGGACTTTTCTGACCAGAATGGCTTCAAACCATGATCCTCAGATCTCAGCCTCCTGAGTAGCTAGGATTACAGACATGAGCTACCTGCACCTGGTTTTCAATGAACTTTTAAGTATGGATAATATAATGCCCTCATTTCTCCCCTTCTCTCTCTTCCTCTCTCTCTCCCTCCTCTCCCCCTCTCTTTCTCTCTCCCTCTGTGTCTTTCTTCCTCCTCTCCCTCCCTCTTCCTCTCTCCCTACCAGTACTGGGCTTGAACTCAGGCCTCATGTTCTTGCTGGGCTTTTTCACTCATGACTAGCACTCTACCACTTGAGCCATGCCTCCATTTCCAGCTTTTTGCTGGTTAATTGGAGATAAGAGTTTCTTAGACTTGGCCGGGTGCTGGTGGCTCACGCCTGTAATCCTAGCTACTCAGGAGGCTGAGATCTGAGGATCGAGGTTCAAAGCCAGCCCAGGCAGGAGAGACCCTGAGACTCCTATCTCCAATAAACCACCAGAAAACCGGAAGTGGCACTGTAGCTCAAGTGGTAGAGTGCTCGCCTTGAGCTGAAGAGCT
>NW_012278577.1:0-2247 GCF_000151885.1 Dipodomys ordii
ATCACCACGGAAACAACCAAGATTCAGAACATTATAAGGGAATACTTCTCAAAACTTTATGCTAATAAGTTTGAGAACTTGGCAGAAATTGATCTTTTCCTAGCAAATATTGACATGCTGAAACTAAGTCAAGATGAGTTAAACCATCTTAACAGGCTCATATCAAGCATTGAAATAGAAACAGCATCTAAGAAAAGCCCAGGACCACATGGTTTTACAGTGAAATTCCACAAGGCCTTCAAACAGAGCTCACACCAATACTCCTCCAACTTTTCAATGAAACTGAAAGAGAAAGTTCACTATCAAACTCATGCTATGAAGCCATCGTAACCCTCATCCCCAAACCGGGCAAGGACTTATCAAAGAAAAAGAACTATAGACCCATTACTTTGATGAACATTGATGCAAAACTTCTCAACAAAATTTTGGCCAATGGACTTCAACAATACATCCAAAAAATCATACACCATGATCAAATAGGATTCATTTCAGGGATGTAAAGCTGGTACAATATATGTAAATCAATTAATATAATTCTTCACATCAACAAGAGCAAGGATAAGAACCACATGGTTATCTCAATAGATGCAGAAAAAGCATTCGACAAGATCCAACACCCCTTGATGATTCTGGAAAAAATTAAGACTCCATGGAACATTCTTAAATATAATAAAGGCTGTGTATGACAAACCTACAGCCAGCATTATACTTAATGGTGAAAAACTAAAGCTATTTCCTCTTAACTCAGGAAAGAGACAAGAATTTCCACTCTCTCCACTTCTCTTCAATTTAGTATTAGAATGCCTAGCTACAGCAATAAGACAAGATGCAAACATAAAGGGGATCCAAATAGGGAAAGAAGAAGTAAAACTCTCCCTCTTTGCAGATGCCATGATCTTGTATTTAAAGAATCCCACAGACTCCACTCCCAAATTACTCAAGCTGATTCAAAACTTTGGCAAAGTAGCAGGGTATAAAATTAACCCCTCAAAAATCAATGGCTTTTCTGTATGCTAACAATGAGAAAAGTGTGGCTGAAGTTAGGAAAGCAACTCCATTTGTAATAGCCCCATTAAAAATAAAATACCTAGGAACTAATTTAACCAAAGAAGTGAAGGACCTCTATGATGAAAACTTTAAAAACCTGAAAAAGGAAATCAAAAAAGAACTTAGAAAGTGGGCAAAAACTCCCATGCTCCTGGATTGGAAAGATTAACATCATGAAAATGGCAATACTTCCCAAGGCTATCTACAAATTCAATGCAATACCTATCAAAATTCCAACCTCATTCTTCAAGGACATAGAAGAGGCAATCCAAAAATTCATATGGAACAATAAAAGACCCCGAATAGCAAAAATGATCCTCAACAGAAAGAACAGTGCTGGAGGAATATGAATACCAAATTTCAAATTCTACTACAAAGCCATAGTAATCAAAACAGCTTGGTACTGGCACAAGAACAGACCTCAGGACCAATGGACTAGAATTGAAAACCCAGAAATGAACCTACAGACCTATAGCCATCTAATCTTAGATAAGGTACATAAAAAAATAGAATGGAAGAAAGACAACCTCTTCAGTAAATGATGGTGGCAAAATTGGTTAACTACTTGTAGAAAACTAAAGTTAGATCCTTATATATATCACCCTGCACCAGAATCAACTCCAAATGGATCAAAAACCTCAGAGTCAAAGCAGGCACTCTGAAACATTACAAGATGGAATAGGAGAAACCCTAGGTGTCCTTGGCACAGTTTGAAATTTTCTTAATAGAGACCCAGAAACACAACAAATCAAAGAAAGGTTGGACAAATGGGATTGTATGAAATTGC
Source organism: Dipodomys ordii (assembly GCF_000151885.1). Lineage (NCBI taxonomy): Eukaryota > Metazoa > Chordata > Mammalia > Rodentia > Heteromyidae > Dipodomys > Dipodomys ordii. The sequence continues at coordinate 1,835 of NW_012278577.1, forward strand.
AGAGCTTCTGCATGGCGAAGGACATAGCTAGCAAGATCAATAGAAAACCCATGGATTGGGAGAAGATCTTCACTAGCCATACAACAAACAAGGGTCTTATATCTAAAATATACCTTGAACTCAAAAAATTAAATCTCCCAACAACAAATCTTCAAAGAAACAACTGCCCAATAGATAAGTGGGCTAAAGACTTAAAGAGAAACTTCTCTGAAGAGGAAAGAAGGATGGCCAATATACACAAGAAAAAATGCTCAGCTTCCCTAGCCATAAAAGGAATGCAAATCAAAACAACATCGAGATTCCACCTTACCCCAATTAGAATGGCTATAATCAAGAACTCTAATAACAACAGATGCTGGAGGGGATGTGGACAGAAGGGAACCTTACTTCATTGTTGGTGGGAGTGTAAACTT
>NW_012278578.1:0-989 GCF_000151885.1 Dipodomys ordii
CAAGGCAAGCACTCTACCACTGAGCCACCTTCCCAGCCCCTACTTTAGTTATTTCTTAGGCAAGCTTTCACAGGGTTTTTGATTGCTTAGGATGGCCACACTGCACTACAATCTTCCTACCTATGCTTTTTTTTGAGTAGCTGGCATATCGGGCACATAGCACCATGCTCAACTTTTTTTTTTTTTTTTTTTTTGCTGTTGTGTTAGGGATGTTACTTCTTTGTCTGGGTTGAGCTCAAACCTGGAACCTCCAGAGCTCTGTCTCTAGGGGAGCTTGGATCACAGATGTAATCTGGCTCCTGCATTTTAACTTTCAATGCCCATTTTCTTTAAGTATAAATCAGAAATATTGAGGCTACCCCATAAGTTTTGTCACATACTCAAGTGATTAAACTAAATGTGTCACCTTAGGAAAAAAAGAGAGATTTGAACCTAGAATATGCTAACAGGTTTTCCTTCAACCAAGTTTGGACCATATTAAGGATGAATTTGACCTAAGAGAGAGAAAAAAAGAAAAAGAAAAATATTTAATATTCCCACCCCTGCCTGGCCATTTAATTCTTCTTCCATTTGTGCTGTGATTCGTATCCTGATGATACACATGAGGAATCCTCACACATGAGAGCAAGGATCCCGTTGTTCCTGTTGCCACTCATGAGGACTTTAGTCCACACTTTAAAGCCAAGGAGTCTTAATGATGCATACCATTTCATCCCTATTCCTGATGCTTCACAGGTGGACCTAACCTCACACAGGAAAAGCAAGGAGTCCCATGATGCATTCAAGGTCATCCCTGTTCTTCATGAGCCAGCAGATGAACTCTTGGAAGGCAAGGAAGGCAAAGAAGGCAAAGAAGGCAAAGAAGGCAAAGAAGGCAAGGAAGGAAAGGAAGGCAAGGAAGGAAAGGAAGGAAAGGAAGGCAAAGAAGGAAAGGAAGGCAAGGAGGGCAAGGAAGGCAAGGAGGGCAAGGAAGGCAAGGAAGGCAAGGA
>NW_012278579.1:0-2759 GCF_000151885.1 Dipodomys ordii
TTTTTTTTTTTTGGTACCCTTTTTTTTTTTTTTTTTTTTTTTTTTTGGGTCCGGTCGTGGGGCCTGAACTCTGAGCCTGGGCGCTGTCCCTCAGCTCTTCAGCTCAAGGTTAGCGCTCTACCACTTGAGCCACAGCACCACTTTCTGGATTTTTCTTTTTGCTTATGTGGTGCTGAGGAATCGAACCCAGGGCCTCAGGCATGCAAGGCAAGCACTCTACCACTGAGCCACCTTCCCAGCCCCTATAGTTTGGATCTTAAATGTAGGTCCCTCCATCACATTTTAAGGGTGAAGACAAGTGTGAACATGGGGTGGCCATTCAGTGAACCTTAGTGTGAGCCAGGACTGTTGATTTTGGGGGACACGTTCGTACCTCGGGCTTTCCTAGGAACATCAGAGGAGAATTGCAAATGGCGGCACTTCCTTTCCTCAGCCAGGCGGTATCTTGGAGACTTGACATTGGGAATGCATAACAAAGCGGGTAATGTGTACTTTATCACTGGCTAAGCATACTGAGTTCAAGGATAGGGGCATTGATTCCATAGGTGGGACTTGGGGTGGGGGCTTTGGATTTTCAGGATGGGGTGTAGCATGATCTTGGCCATGCCTGGAGTGGCCACAGTTAGCCACTGTGGTGGGAGTGGACAATGAAGACAGAGACATAGATTGAGAGACCACAGCAAGTGATTCAGGTCAAGACAGAGCCAGTGGACACATTGGAGAAAAAAGTCAGCCAAACAGAAAGAACAAGTCAGACTGGGCAGAGGAAATCATCAACATATTGTTGGCATGCATCTCTCCTCACTGAACCCCGAGGCTGAAAAGGATCTTCATGCTTGTCCCACACACCACCCATCTGTCGCTGGGTTCTTCCTGCCAGGCAAAATGACAGCATCCTCCCTCACATTCTTCGAAGAAAACAGAATACTACAAAGGACAGAGAAGGAGGAAGGATTTGCTGTGCCCAGAGAAACTCCAGCCAAGGCGGTCAAACCCAAACTACATCCCCAAACAGAAAAGGTGCCTGTACATTCCAGATCTGCTCCGAGAGAAGTCAAATAAAACCTATGCCTATTTCCACCACAGATTCACTTACCCTCCCCTTGTCTCCTATCTGTAAAATGTCAGTTTTGGAGGTCTAGAAGCCAGGTGTAAACTCCTGAATCATTTCAGCCTGAGGTCTGGTAGGCTGCTGACACAGGGTAGTAACTGTTGGGGGTGGGGAGGTGACCAGGGAGATTTACCAGAGGAGATATCAAGGAGAAGTCTAGGAAGATGGTTTATCTTAGGGCTTAGGGTAAAGTCTGTCACAGCTTCCTCATTGGAAAGATTATGGAGATCAGTGAACTGTAGTTAATGGTTAATTAAGACATTTAGGACAATTAGAGAATCAATTTTTGTTTGTTTTGTTTTGTTTTTGTTGTTTGCAGGGCTTGACCTCAGGGACTGGGCACTGTCCCTGAGTCTTCTTCACTCAAGGCTAGGGCTCTACCACTTTGGGCCACTTTCGGTTTTCTGTGGTTAATTGGAGATAAGAGTCTCACAGACTTTCCTCCCCAGGCTGGTTTCAAACTCAATTCTCAGCTCTCAGTGTTGTAAAGTAAATCATCCCAGAAGCCACATTTTAAAATATAGAATATTCGAGTCTTTATATACAGTTTATAGGCTGCAGGCCGCCAGTTGTTACAATGGCTTATAGCATGTAAATACACGTAACACAGCTAGGAAACATGCTGAAGAGGAAATAACAAAAACAATACCAACAAGCCAGTTCAGCGCCAATGGAGAGCTGAATTGGGATACCATGATGATTGGAGATGAGCCAGGAGGCAAGACACAAGACATGATCACGGAGAGACAAGTGGCATGTTGTCCTGGGGGCTGGACTGGTCCAGGCCTAAATAGGTCAGCCCAGGGGGCAGATCTTCAGGAAATTCCTAGTCCCAGGCACTGGACTGACAGATTCAGTAACCTATCAGCCAAGTGCCTCTGGGCACGCCCATACCTGGGAGGCCGATGATTGGGGAGGCAGGGAGGGTTCTTTCCCCCAGCAGGGAGACAAGATGCCAGACCCTACCATCCACCATGTGGCCAATATGGCGCCGGGCAGACCTGACCTCCTTACTTCATCAGCTTACTGAGTAACTAGGCTTACAGGCCCAAGCACCAGCTCCTAGCAAGAACCAGTTTCTTTGTTTGTATACAAGTACAACTTGAACAGCTTGAACTTAGGGCATGGGTGCTGTTCTTGTGCTTTCTTTGCTTAAAGCTAGTGCTCTACCACTTAAGTCACACCTCCACTGCCAAGTTTTGGGTGATTGATTAGAGATAAGAGTCTCATAGACTTCCTCCTTGGGCTGGCTTTGAACCTGATCTTCAGATCTCAGCCTCATGAGTAGAGAGGATTACAGGTGTGAGCCACTGATGCCTGGCCTGGAGCTATTTTTGGGTGAGTGTGATTCAAACAACATCAGGTTCATGGATAGGAAAGTGGCAGTAGGAAAAGGAAGTTGCATGGCTTCTTTGGAGCTAGCACAAAATGGATTTCGAAAGAATACAATATACTTTGCCGGTTTGTATTTCAAAGGAAGCAGAATTCTTAGGGAGGTGGTCCTCAAAATAGTGAAAACATGTGGGAAGCCCTTTAAAACACAGATTTTTTTGGGGGGGGGTCCAGTCGTGGGGCCTGAACTCTGGGCCTGGGCGCTGTCCCTCAGCTCTTCAGCTCAAGGCTAGCGCTCTACTACTTGAGCCACAGC
>NW_012278580.1:0-1323 GCF_000151885.1 Dipodomys ordii
TATATATATATGTGTATATATATATATATATACACACACACACACACACACACACACACACAATCCTTCTTCTTTTAGCCTCAAATTTGTAGATCAAGCCCTAAGACAAAGGGTTTGAAAAATATGGCAGAGCTAGCTTTTCTGCTATAGAAACTTAAAATTTTACCTAAGCTGGAGAAAAAGGGGAATATGATAAAATTGGAAATAATAGTAAAAAAAGAGCTTCATGGTTTCTGCAAAGGACTCCTGGCTCTTACCTGTTCATGATCTGGAACTGAGACAACAAAATACATGACTGAAGAACTTTGGGAACCAGTAAGAAGAAGAGTTTCTGATAACTTTCTGCTGACATCCCAAAGAAGTGGTCAGACTTCAATCATCCTTCATGAGAAGGAGCAAATGATACACGTAGATGGTATGGGAACTAAGTTCTAACATACAAGGACAGAAGATAGTCCTGTCATAGTTACCATAGTATAGATTGGCATTCATGTATACAAACACTGTATTTGTGTTTATTTATATTCACATATATAAATATGCATATATGAGTACATATCAGATATCTACATATGTGGCACATAAAAAGTCATCACAAAGAATAGAAACAGGAAATAATAATTACTATAGAGATTTTAATTAGATAGTACAACTAATTTTTTTATCATTTTCCAATACAAATAGAACAAACATACTTAGTGAAAGAATTATTTTCAGCTTGCATGGTTAGTTATCCAAAAATATCTCAATTTTTTCTTTACCTTTTTAAAAAATATTTTTGTGTTTGCTTATTACTAGGGATCAATCACAGTATTTCTTACAGGCTAGGCTGTATTATTGAACTGTATTATTGAACTACTTCCCTATTCCAAGAATCTACATTTCCTTATTTTCCCAAATAGGATTCTGTAGAAAGGTAGAGGTTTATTTAGACCAAAACAGAATTTCCTTCTTTATCTTGGCAATAACTGTGTCTCACTTTTTGTTTTCTGGTACTGGTGTTTGACATCAGGGCCTTGAACTTGCAACTTCCTTGGCTGGTGCTCTACCACTTGAGCCACACTTTCACACCAGCTTCTTTACTGGTTACTTAAAGGTGGGGTCTCATGGGGTTTTTTCATAGAGTTGGCTGAAAAGTACATTCCTCCAACTTTCTGAGTAACTAAATGTCAACTTTCTGAGTAACTAAAATAGCAAGTACGAGGCACTGACACTCAGCTTTTGTGGCAACAATAATCATAAAGCAGAAGATGAGAAAAAGTCAGTACAAACACACACGTGCTACCCTTTTCAACTATTCACGAAGTCTTTTTTTTTTTTTTT
>NW_012278581.1:0-1539 GCF_000151885.1 Dipodomys ordii
CAGAAAGAATGACATTGCCCCATTTGTTAGGAAATGGAAAGACTTGGAAAAAATTATATTAAGTGAAGTAAGCCAGGCCCAAAGAAACCTAGGTCCCATGGTTTCCCTTATTTGAAATAACTAGTATATGTCTGAGACAAGCAGAAAAGGTCAAATAAGTTGATGTTAGGCGAGATGAACCCCAAGATAAGTATTGAAATATTTTTTCTTTCATGTGATTGTTTCTAACATATTTATAAGATGATTTCTTTGTTGCTTTGTGTGTCCCTCCCCCCCCTCATATAACTCCTGCTTTCACTGTATTTGATGTCAGTATAATTTGTGGAGGGAAAGGGGAAAAACAAATCGTTTAAATAGGGATACAGTGGACCCATTGCAACAATGAGATGTACAAGTGGTTATGTTGAAAAACGAACTTTACAGCTTTGGCGGGGTGGGCTGTGGAGTGGGTGGGAGATGGGAAGAGATGGGAAGAGGAAACAAAAGAGGAGGCAACAATGCTTGGTAAGAAATGCACTCATTATCTTGCCCATGTAATTGTAACTCCTCTGTATGGTATTTTCACAATAAAGAAATAAAAGAACCAGAAAATAATAAAATAAAAAATAAAAAGAAAGGATGTGAAGGTCTGGGAGTTCATACCTATAATCCTAGCAGATCTTGATCTCATCTACTCAGAGAGTTGAGATCTGTAGGATCTTGGCTCAAAACCAGCCTGGGCAAAAAATCTTCAAAGGTCTACCTTAAAAAATAATTAAAGGCCAGGCTGCAGGTATGCTTTCAGTAAGAGAACACCAGTCAGGAAAGTATGAGGCCTTGAGTAAAAGCCCTAGTACTAGGGAAAAAAAAGGAAGAATAAAGGAAGAAAGAATGTAAAAATGTTGAGGATAGCTGGGTGCCATTTCTCATGCCTTTCATCCCAGCTACTCAGGATGCTGAAAACTCAGGATCATTGTTCACAGCCATCAGAAAACTCACCATGAGACTCTTATCTCCAATAAACCACTCAAAAACCAGAAGTTGAGCTGTGGCTCAAAATGGTAGAGTGCTTACCTGGAGCAAAAATGCTCAAGGCAGCTCCGAGGCCCTGCATTCAAGACCCACAATTAACAGAAAACTAACAATTGCAAAATGCTCAAGGATAAGTGAATTAAGAATTTGATTTCTTAAAAAAATCGAACAGCATTTTTTTTACTCTATTTGTCTAGATCAGAAATAAACCTGAAATTTGGCCAGAAAGGGGATGAGAAATTATTGCTTTGCTAAAAATGTTAATTATTGAGTATTTTTCTGTTATGATAGAAGAGTTTATGTTTTATGTTCAAACAATCTTCCAAATTCATAATGATAACAGTGGATGGGTTTGCCATACAAAGATGTTTCAAACTCAAGGTTAGGTCTGTAAGTACAGATTAAAAGCACACAATAGACCTTGTTCAGGAGATGATAAATTATTTTGTTGTTGTTTTGTGTGTTATGTGGTTTGAAGTCAGGCAGGGCCTCATGCTTGCTCATGCAGTCTGGTTTTTTTTTTTTTTT
>NW_012278582.1:0-2397 GCF_000151885.1 Dipodomys ordii
TTCTTTGGGCCTGGCTTACTTCACTTAATATAATTTTTTCCAACTCTTTCCATTTCCTAACAAATGGGGAAAAGTCATTCTTTCTGATGGAGGCATAGAATTCCATTGTGTTGGCTCCATATCTTAGCTATGGTAAATAATGCTACAATAAACATAATTGTGCTGCTAGCTTTAGTGTGGTCTTGTTTGTGATCATCCGGGTAAATGCCCAAAAGTAGGATTGCTGGGTCATAGGGGAGCTCTATGTGGAGCCTTTCCAAAGTGGTTGAGCAAGTTTACACTCCCACCAACAATGCAGTAAGGTTCCCTTCTGTCCACATCCCCTCCAGCATCTGTTGTTATTAGAGTTCTTGATTATAGTCATTCTAACTGGGATGAGGTGGAATCTCAGTGTTGTCTTGATTTGCATTTCCTTTAGAAATGCTAGGGAGGTTGAGCGTTTCTTCATGTGTCTATTGACCATCCTTTTTTTCTCTTCAGAGAAGTTTCTCTTTATGTCTTTAGCCCACTTATTTATTGGACAATTGTTTCTTTGAGGATTTATTGTTGGGGATTTAATTTTTTGAGTTCCAGGTATATTTTAGATGTGAGACCCTTGTCTGTTGTATTGCTAGTGAAGATCTTCACCCAATCCGTGGGCTTTCTATTGATCTTGCTAGCTATGTCCTTTACCATGCAGAAGCTCTTTGTATGCTCCTGCCCTATGGTATAACCCGTTTTCACTGTATTTGATGTTGGTATAATTTGGGGAAGACAAGGGGAAAAAAACAAATTGTTTAAATAGCAATACAGGTTGACCCATTGCAACAATGAAATGTACAAGATACTATGTCGAAAAACGGATTTTACAACTTTGGCGGGGCCGGGGTTGGTGGGGGGGTGGCTGGGGTGAGGTGGGGGTGTAGTCCTGGAGATGTAAGCGCAGGGATGGTAAGGGAAAAACAAAGGAGGAGGCGACAATGCTTGATAAGAAATGCACTCATTACCTTACTCCTGTAATTTTAACCCCTCTGTATTGTATTTTCACTGTAAAAAATCTTATTAATTAAAAAAATCCTTAAAAAAATAAATAAAATAAAAGAATATCTTCTTAATACAGAAGGTAACACATCAATATATGCAATCGGTGGAGATCTTCCACTTCAAGAGTAGCAACACAATCTCACAGGAAACAGATCACAAGATTGGTTCAATATATTCTAGAGAAATGAAAGCAAAGTAAACTGGACTTTAAAAATAAGATATAATTTGTGGAGGGGAAGGGAAAAAACAAATCATTTAAATAGGGATACAGGTGGATCCATTACAACAATGAGATGTACAAGACAGTTATGTTGAAAAACGAACTTTACAACTTTGTCGGGGTGGAGGGGTGGGTCGGGGGACGTGGTGGAGGGGGGAGGGGGATGGGAGTTGGGGGTGGAAAGAGGTAGGGATGGTATGGGGAAACAAAGGAGGAAGCAGCAATGCTTGATAAGAAATGTACTCACTATCTTGGCCATGTAATTGTAACCCCTCTGTATGGTATTTCCATAATTAAAAAAAAAAGAATATTTATTTTGCTCCCAGATTTATACTCTCCGAGGCTTAGATGTTATTTTGTATATGCTCTTTTTTGATAGGATGTTTTAAAATTATATGAGAGCTTTGGCTTGTCACCAGTAGAAATGTTAAATTTGAGGATTGTATGCGTATTTCTATCGGGAAGAATTATCTCTTAAAACTGAAATGTTAGTCACCTTCTGTTTGTTTTTCCATTCTTGGTAGTGGTTGCTACAGCAACACATTTATTCTCCAAGTGCATCCAGACTTTGATCAGAAGCTCACAGTGATGGTGACTTCTGCTTTAGGAATGTCTGACTTTTACAACTGCAGCTAATTACAAACCTGCAACAATTCCTTTCTGCTATCCTAAAGGTTAAGACAAATCTTGGAGCACTGAAGAAAGTGTGAACTGTAGAAATAATTCCTAAGAGAAAAACAAAATAATTACACTTTAAAACTATAATAAAAAATATTAAACTTTATATTATTTGTAGCTGTTAGGTTTGTAAAATACCTTTGGGTAAGAAGAATAAGATGTTAAGTTTTTTTTTCCAGTTCATTTTTCTCCATCTGTTGTCAACAGAAAATTCTCCACAATTTACTTAGAACCAGAATAAAATAATGCTTTTGAAATACTTGTCTTCCAAATTCCCAATTTAACCCTAAACTTTATGGAAGTGTTATAATCATGACATTTATCCTTTCTTTACTAAATCAATTAGAATTTTAATCTCTTTGATAACATTTGTGATTGTTTTCACTTTGCTTTTCTTTTTTTGGGGGGGGGGTCCGGTAGTGGGGCCTGAACTCTGGGCCTGGGCACTGTCCCTCAGCTCTTCAGCTCAAGGCTAG
>NW_012278583.1:0-2522 GCF_000151885.1 Dipodomys ordii
CTCTTCAGCTCAAGGCTAGCACTCTACCACTTGAACCACAGCACCATTTCTGGTTTTCTAGTAATTTATTGGAGATAAAAGTGTCACGGACTTTTGTGCCTGGGCTGGCTTTTGAACCACAATCCTCAGATCTCAGCTTCCTGAGTAGCTAGGATTACAGGGGTGAGCCACCGGCGCCTGTCCTTATATTTTCTTTTACACTGAATGCCCTCTTACCCTCAACTCCTGAGGTATTACTGAGGAAGGCTAAGGTTTGTACAAAATACTTTGAAGTATCCATTTGCAAAAGGATCGATCTGATTTGAGAAAGAGAAAAACCATCTTACTTCCCTATCCATGGTAGCTAATGCTTCAAGTGGCTCATAAAACAATCTTTATAACATTAAAAAATCCTAATCCTAAAATATTATTCAAAATTTTTCTTGCTTGTTTTTATTCAGAAACTGCGTTTTAATGAAAAAGTATCTATCTAAGACTTATTATTATTTTTTTAAATTCACATTTCAAGATTCTAACCCTAGGCTTATGAGTGTTTTGAACCTGAAATGGCTGGACAGTCGTGCTGATGATAAGCTCAGATGCCAAGTACCTGCCTTGTGCCCTGAACCCACAACTTTACAGACAAGATTTGCCACAGAGCTGTCTTCAAGTTTAGACCCTGCAAGCAATCTGACCTTCTAAAAGATTGGGTAAAAATCCCAGGCATTCCCATGGTTCTCTGATGTTTGCTAAGTTATCAGAAAGATACACAGAAATCAGTAACGACTCTATCCTTAGGCTTTAGTGATGGGTAAAGGGGACAGAGAAATGAAGATACATGGGGTATATCCTGGACTTTTGAAATAGAGAACTTTGGTACCACTGCTCACAAAACAGAGTGTCCCTTGAATCTGATACAAGCTGTAAGATCGGTTACTTACCGTGGGAAATGATTTGTAAGGTAGCTCTTCTCCATGGTATGGGACCTTCACTTCAGATTACAATTTCCACTTAAGTCAGAAAAGGTGTCCTGTACAACGTATATCTGGCCTTATTTGTTATAATACTTAGTGTAACAGGTGTTTATTTGTTTCCCAAGTAAAATCAAACCAATACCAGAAGGGTATTTTATGTGATAAAGATATCCAGAAACCCAGGTAATTGGAGCTTTGAATTCTTCAGCCCGTGGTTTTCAATTTAGCTCTGAAGATTCACATCCATATGAAAAGTGGGTTTAAGAGTAGAATAAGGCTGGGAAGGTGGGTTGCATGCATGAGGCCCTGGGTTCGATTCCTCAGCACCACATAAGTAAAAAAAAAGATGGAAGTGGTGCTGTGGCTCAAGTGGTAGAGCACTAGCCTTGAGCTGAAGAGCTGAGGGACAGTAACCCAGGCCCAGAGTTCAGGCCTCACGACTGGCAAAAAAAAAAGAAAAAAGAAAAAAGTGTAGAATGGAAAAAAAAAGTAAACACACTAGATGCTAAAAGAGAAAATATAAACTTGGACATGATAAATCATACAGGGTCTACACAATCACACAGTGAGACCAAAAGTCTTAGGAGAGGATCATAAGTGCTCAATGGCTATGTGCATATGATCATATAAAATGATGCTTATTGAAATGAACTCCAAGAAAGGGAAACAGAGGTTTTTAATGTTTTATATTTTTCTCCATTGTCACTGTTTTTGATTTCTGTAACTTTTTTCTTGTATGTAAGTTGATCTGTTTGGGGGAATAGGAGGATTACAGAAATGATGGGACAAATGAAACCGGAAGTGGTGGTGTAGCTCAAGTGTTAGAGCATTAGCCTTCAGCAAAAGTAGTATAGGCATAGTGTCCAGGCCCAGAGTTCAAGAGCCAAGACTGGAAAAATATCTCAAAATAATTAAAAATATTAAGACACAAGGGAAACAGTGATGGTATACATACTCTGATATAGTATCTGAATGAAAATAATGAAAAACACAGGTATAATAAGCAAAGAAAATACAAGAGGTCACCTACTGGTGGTTACCACCTTGTTCTATTCTTACAATGGGGCTTTCTATTCTGACATCCTTATTATGAATTGCATGTCTTATTGATAATCATATACTATGGAATAACCTTGTGATATTTTCATATATGACTATCTTCCCAGGAAACAAACTGTAAAATTTTGTCAAACTCCCATACAATTGTGCAATATTTAAACTGTAAAGGTTTTTTTTTTTTAGCTAGACCTAATGTCCTTCACCTAATTCCTGAAATCAAGAACATCAGATGCAAGTTCAGTTACGTATCAGTATCATCAATATCATCTCTGAATAACTTTATAGTTAGATCCCAATATCAGGGGAGGAACAATGACAATTGGGAAATTTGCGAATACCTAATTTTTTTTATAGCTAACTGTAGAGCCGAGGAGAAAACAATGCCACACAATGAGTAAAAATAGCTTCTAATTTTATCAGTGTCCAGCTTGCCTGCCCTGCCAGCTGAAACAGCCATGATTGGAAAGGTATTGAAGCTGAAAAATTTTTGCATCCTACATTTTTTTTTTT
>NW_012278584.1:0-3437 GCF_000151885.1 Dipodomys ordii
TGTGTGTGTGTGTGTGTGTGTGTGTTTTGTGTACGGGTCCTGGAATTGAACTCAGAGCCTGGTCACTGTCCCTGAGCTGTTTTGCTCAAGGCTGGTACTTTACCACTTGAGCTACAGTTCCAATTCCCACTTTTTGCTGAATAATTGCAAAAATAAGTGTCTCACAAACTTTCCTCTTGGGGTTAGCTTCAAATTGCAATCCTCAGATCTCAGCCTCCTAAGTAGCTAGAGTCTGAGGTGTCAGCCACCAGCACCTAACTTGACAGTATTCTTTATTAACTAAAATGCCCTCTCTTTATAGGAAGATTTTTTAGTTCCATTTAAAGCATGTATTATAAGTACTTTTGTTCTATACATTTGTTATTGATAACTAGAATAGGTAAGTTCTGCTTTGCCATCTTCCCAACCTCCTGCTTAACAACCCTCAAAGGAGTAACAGCTAATCTAACCAATTTAAGATTTGCTAGCTCCCAACCAGGCTAACAGGCCAATGTTCAAGAGACCAGGAGATTATCTTTTCTTTTTTTTAAATCATTTTTTATTGTTAAGATACTGTACCAAAGGGGTTACAGTTGCATGAGTAAGGTAATGAGTATATTTCCTATTGAGCATTGTTACCTCCTCCTTTGTTTTTCCCCTACCATCCTTTCCGTCCCCACCTCCCTAACTCCTCCTCCTACAAATTGTAAAGTTAGTTTTCAACATAGTGTCTTGTACATCACATTGTTACAATGGGTCAACCTCTATCCTTGCTTCAGCATTTTGTTATTGCCCTTCCCCTTCCCAAATTAGAAAAAAAGGTATATACAAGATGCAGGGCAACAGAATCAAATACAGTGAAAACAGGGGTTATACCATGGGGGAAGAACATACAAAAGAAACAAAAAATCACATAGCTCATTAAGAACAGCTACAAAGATAAAACCTCTTGTGTTCCTATTTTGGGGTTCATTTCATTTAGCATCATCTTATATGGTCATAAGTACATAGCTTTTGACCTTTTCTGCTTGCCTGATAAGATTATCCTAGATGTATTCCAGCTATTGCAAATAAGGGAAACCATGGGACCTATTTTTCTTTGGGTCTGGCTTACTTCACCTAATATAATGGCAAATGGGGCAGTGTCATTCTTTCTGATGGAGGCATAGAATTCATATATGTGTGTGTGTCTCTCTGTGTGTGTGTGTACATACAATATATATATATATATATATATATATATAATTTTCTTGATCCATTCATCTACTGAGGGCATCTGGGTTGGTTCCATTTCTTAGCTATGGTGAATAATGCTGCAATAAACATAGTTATGCTGGTAGCTTTAGTATAGCCTTGTTTGTGATCATTTTGGTAAATGCCCAAAAGTGGAATTTCTGGGTCATAGGGGAGCTCTAGGTGTAGTCTTTTGAGGAACCTCCATACTGCTTTCCAAAGCCGTTGAACAAGTTTACACTCCTGCCAACACTGTAGTAGGGCTCCCCCTCGGCCACATCCCCTCCAGCATCTGTTGTTATTAGAGTTCTTGATTATAGCCATTCTAACTGGGGTGGAGTAGAATCTCAATGTTGTTCTGATTTGCATTTCTTTTATGGCTAGAGAAGTCGAGCATTTCTTCATGTGTCTATTGGCCATTCTTATTTCCTCATCAGAGAAGTCTCTCTGTAAGTCTTTAGCTCACTTATTTTTAATGGGGTGGTTGTTTCTTTTTTATTTTATTTTATTTTATTTGTGAACATACTGTACAGAGGGGTTACAATTACATGGGCAGGATAATGCATACATTTCTTACCAAGCATTGCAGCCTCCTACTTTGTTTACCCTTCACATCCCTTTGGGGTGGTTGTTTCTTGAGGATTTATTGTTGGGGGATTTAATTTTTTGAGTTCTAAGTATATTTTAGATATGAGGCCCTTGTCTGTTGTATGGCTAGTGAAGATCTTTGGGAGATTTTATTTTCTTCTTCCCTGTGTAGTGCTAATCTCTTTCTCATCCTAGTAATCTGATATAACTTTTCCTTTTCTCTTAAATGTGTATTTCTTCTATTTTTGCTTATTCTTTCTGCAGCATTTTGTGTAATTTCCAGCTCTGTCTTTTAATTTGCTAATATTTTTAGTTATTCCTGATATGTTTTGACCAGTCAAGAATTTGTGCTTGAACAATACCATTTTTTAATTCTAAAAGTTCTATCTGAATTGTTTCCCAGTTTGCCTGGCATTAGGGGAGAGTCTATTTTTGCTTGCCCATTTTTGTGTTTCCATCATTTAAATATTCTCGAGTGATTATATATTTGATGTCTGACAATGCCAACATTTAAAATTCCCAGGGAACTAGATCTCATATTTGTCTTTTTTTGATAATCTTCTGACCTTCCTTGTATATATATATATTTATATATATATATATATACATACATACATTCATACACACATATATATCTATTATATATACATTCATACATATATTCATTGATTATCCTAGAACTGATTAACAGTGTTCCTCCAAAGCTTTTCTTCTGTGTGGAACCACAGTCCCCACTAGTGCCTGGGACTATTATGACCCTTTCCAGGTCTCCAGCATTCCTCCACTAGTCCTCCATTTTAGCCCTAACCTCTTTTTCCTAGGTTCAGCAGATACCAGATCTATCTGCCCTAATGGCTTCTGGTCTACTGCTTCTTTTGCATTTCCCCAAGTTGAATAAGCCTACAAGCTCATGGTATTTTTATTTTATATCACAAGAGTTATTTCTTTAGTTTCTTAGCAAACTTCTTCCAAACTTCCCCTTCTACCCTTCTATAAAATTAAGCTCCCTAAGGTCACCAATAACCTCTATGTTGTTAAATTAAATACTACTTCTCAGCCTCAAATTACTTGTTTTGATGGCTAGTTTTATGTATTAATATATGGTGGCCAGATAAGTGGTCAAACATTTTCTGTATGTTTCTAAGCAGGTGGACTTTGAGTAAAGCATATTGCTTTCCATAAGGTAGTTGAGCCTCAGATAATCACAAAAGGCCTGAGTAGAACAAAAGATTAATCTCTGCAAGGAAGAAGATATTCTATAACAGATCTTCAGATTTCCATTGCATTATCAGTTTTTACTGGGGCCCTAAAACTGCTGGCCCACAGGCTAGACTTCCCAGACTACTGTTGCCATATAAGCCGAACCTTGAAATCCATCTCTTTCTCTTTCTCCACAGAACTCTCACCCTGTTAGCAGATTATTGCCTACTTTTGGAAACACTTGCTTTTCTGGGTTTCAGAGATGACACACCCTCCTGGGTTTTTTCCAACTTCACCGACTGTTCCTTCCCACTGTCCCTTGTTATTTCTTCCTCTTCTTCCCAGTCCCTGAGTGTTGGTTTGTTTCAGAGCTCAATTTCCAAACTCTTTTTTTAGCTGTGAAAATTCCATACAGAGGGGTTACAATTACATGGGCA
>NW_012278585.1:0-4776 GCF_000151885.1 Dipodomys ordii
GCCACAGCACCACTTCCGGCTTTTTTCTTTTTGCTTATGTGGTGCTGAGGAATTGAACCCAGGGCCTCAGGCATGCAAGGCAAGCGCTCTACCACTGAGCTACCTTCCCAGCCTGTAAAGTTCATTTTCAACGTAGTGTCTTGTACATCTCATTGTTACAATAGGTCAACCTCTATTCTTATTTCAGCATTTTGTTATTTCTCTTCCCCTCCCCAAATCAGAAAAAATGTATATACAAGATTCAGGGTACTGGAATCAAATGCAGTGAAAACAGGTGTTATATCATGGGGGAAGAACAGACAAAAGAAACAAAAAAATTACATAGTACATTATAAATACATTAAAAAGAACAGCAAGAAAGATAAAACCTCCTGTGTCCCTATTTTGGGTTCATTTCACTTAGCATCATCTTATATGGTCATATGTACATAGTTCTTGACCTTTTCTGACATATACTAGTTATTGCAAATAAGGGAAACTATGGGACTTATGTTTCTTTGGGCCTGGGTTACTTAATATAATTTTTTCCAAGTCTTTACCTTTCCTAACAAGTGATACTACCCGTATCATTCTTTCTGACAGCGGTATAAAATTCCATTGTGTGTGTGTGTGTGTATACGTGTGTGTGTGCATATGTGTGTGTGTATGTGTGTGTGTGTGTGTGTGTATGTGTGTGTATTTTTTTTCTTGATCCATTCATCTACTGAGGGGCATCTGGGTTGGTTCCATATCTTAGCATCTGGTTTGGTTCCATATGTTAGCTATGGTGAATAATGCTGTGATAAACATAGTTGTGTTGGTAGCTTTAGTATGGCCTTCTTTGTGATCATTTGGGTAAATGCCCAAAAGTGGGATTTCTGGGTTATAGGGGAGTTGTATGTGGAGTCTTTTGAGGAACTTTCATACCGCTGTCCAAAGTGTTTGAACAAGTTTATACTCCCACTAACAATGCAGTGGGGTTCCCTTCTGGCCACATCCCCTCCAGCATCTGTTGTTAGATTTCTTGATAATAGATAACCATTCTAACTGGGGTGAGGTGGAATCTCAATGTTGTTTTGATTTGCATTTCTTTTATGGCTAGAGAAGTTGAGCATTTCTTCTTGTGTCTATTGGCCATTCTTATTTCCACTTCAGAGAAGTTTCTCTTTAAGTCTTTTATCAGGCAGTTGTTTCTTTGAGGATTTGTTGTTGGAGTTAATTTTTTGAGTTCTAAGTATATTTTAGATATGAGACCCTTGGGGCTGGGAAGGTGGCTCAGTGGTAGAGTGCTTGCCTTGCATGCCTGAAGCCCTGGGTTTGATTCCTCAGCACCACATAAGCAAAAAGAAAAAAGCTAAAAGTGGCACTGTGGCTCAAGTGGTAGAGTGCTAGCCTTGAGCTGAAGAGCTGAGGGACAGTGCCCAGGCCCAGAGTTCAGGGCCCAGGACCAGTTGCAAAAAAAAAAAAAAAAGATATGAGACCCTTGTTCGGCGTATGGCTAGTGAAGATCTTCTCTCAGTCCATGGGCTTTCTATTGTTCTTGCTAGCTATGTCCTTTGCCATGCAGAAGCTCAGCAGTGTCATGCAATCCCATTTGTCCAACCTTTTTTTGATTTGTTGTGTTTCTGAGTCTTTATTAAGAAAATTTTGACCTGTGCCAAGGAGCCCTAGAGTTTCTCCTATTCCTTCCTAAAATGTTTTCAGGGTGTCTACTTTGACTTTGAGGTCTTTGATCCACTTGGAGTTGCTTCTGGTGCAGGGTGATATACAAAGATCTAGCTTTAGTTTTCTACAGGTGTCTAACCAATTTTGTCAGCACCACTTACTGAAGAGGCTATCTTTCTTCCATTCTATTTTTTTTAGTTCCCTTATCAAAGATTAGGTGGCTGTAGGTTTGTGGGTTCATTTCTCGGTCTTCAGTTCTATTGCATTGATCCTCAAGTCTGTTCTTGTGTCAGTACCAAGATGTTTTGATTACTATGGCTTTGAAGTTTGGTATTGATATTCCTCTACTGCTGTTCTTTCTGCTAAAGATAGTTTTTGCTATTCAGGTCTTTTATTGTTCCATACGAATTTTTGGATTCCTTCTTCTATTTCATTGATGAATGAGGTTGGGATACTGATGGGTATCTCATTGGATTTATAGATAGTCTTTGTAGTCTTGCCATTTTTACGATGTTAAACCTCTCAATCCAGGAGTATAGGAGGTTTTTCCACTTCCTTAGTCGGTTTTAATTTCCTTTTTCAGGTTTTTAAAGTTTTCATCATAGAGATCCTTCACTTCTTTAATTAACTCCTAGGTATTTTATTTTTTATGGGCTATTACAAAAGGAGTTGCTTTTCTGATTTCAGCTATGCTTTTCTCATTGTTGGCATACAGAAAAGCCATTGATTTTTGAGGGTTAATTTTATACCCTGCTAGTTTGCCAAAGTTTCAGATCAGCTCAAGTAACTTGGGAGTAGAGTACATGGGGTTCTTTAAATACAAGATCATATCATTTGCAAAGAGGATAGTTTTAATTCTTTACCTATTCAGATCCCCTTTATGTTTGCATCGTCTTATCATAGCGAGGCATTCTAATGCTAAATTGAAGAGAAGTGGAGAGAGTGAACATCCTTGTCTCGTTCCTGAGTTTAGAGGACATGGCTTTAGCTTTTCACCATTAAGTGTAATGCTGGCTGTAGGTTTGTCATACACAGCCTTTATTATATTGAGGAATGTTCCATGGATTCCTAGTTTTTCCAGAGCCTTCATCATAAAGGGGCATTGAAATTGTCAAATGCTTTTTTGGCATCTATTGAGATAATCATGTGGTTCTTATCCTTGCTCTTGTTGAGGTGATGAATTATACTGTTTTGCATATATTGAACTAGCTTTGCATCCCTGAAATGAATCCTGTTTGATTATGGTGTATGATTTTTTTGGTGAGTTGTTTAAGTCAATTGGCCAAAGTTTTGTTGAGAAGTCTTGCATTGATACTTATCAAAGAAATAGGTCTATAGTTCTCTTTCTTTGATGAGTCCCTGCCTGGTTTTGGGATGAGGGTTGTGATTGCTTCATAGAAAGAGTTTGGTAGTAAACTTTCTCTTTCAATTTCATTGAAAAGTTGGAGTAGTATTGGTGTCAGTTCTGCTTTGAAGACCTTATAGAATTCATCCATCTGGTCCTGGGCTTTTCTTGGATGGGAGGTCTTTTATTGCTCTTTCTATTTCGATGCTTGATATGGGTCTGTTAAGTTGGTTTAAGTCATCTTGGTTTATTTTGGGCATGTCAATGTTTGCTAGAAATTCATCCATTTCTTCCAAACTCATTTCTGAGTTTGTTTATTGATTGGTTTGGTACAAACATTCAATTTTATTCCTATTTGCATATCCAATTTTCCTAGACTCATTTATTGAACAGATTTTTTTTCTTATTATATATTTTAGGAACCCTTATCACTGTGCTTGGTAATGCATGCCTATAATCTTTATTCATTCTTTCTGTGGACTTTGGGCTTAGTTTCTTTAAGTGTTGAATTAAGTTGTTTACTTGAGCTTTTTGTGTATTTTGTTGTTCAGGGCTATATTTATTTCTGTTAATTTCTTTTTTAGATATCTATATAGTTTTTAAATGTTACTGGGACTTGAATTCAGGACCTTGTGTTTTCTATCATGCCACTCTACCATTTGGGCCATGCTACCAGCCCTTTATGCTTTAGTTGTCTTTCAGATAAGATTTTGTGTTTTGTTTTCCTGTGATTGACTTGAGCCATGATCTTCCCTTAACTATAATTCCTTTGTAGGGGTGAGTGGCTGTATCCAGCTTACAACTACTTTTACTGCATCCTATGAAACTTGTATTTGTCAAGAGATTTTTCAAGTGTTCTCTTAATTTATTCTTTGCTCAGAACTATATTGTTTAGTTCTTGTATATATTCAAGTTTTCTTATTTTTATCCTGTTATTATTATTATTTTGGGTCCAGTCATGGGGCCTGAACTCTGGGCCTGGGCTCTGTCTCTCAGTTCTTCAGCTCAAGGCTAGAGCCCTACCACTTGAGCCACAGCGCCACTTCCGGCTTTTTTTTTTTCTTTTTGCTTATGTGGTGCTGAGGAATCAAACCCAGGGCCTCTGGCATGCAAGGCAAGCATTCTACCACTGAGCCACCTTCCCAGCCCCATCCTGTTATTATTTTTGTATAATATTCTTTTATGTAATTGTACAAAGAAGATTCTTGTATATTTTTATGAAGTCTGTTAATGTTTTTGAATAATTTTTTGGTGTATATGTATTTACACTTGTTATATCCTGTATTGAATTGATAATTTTATCAATATTTAATAACCTTTTGTTCATTGTTTTTCTTTTTTGGGGGGGGTCCGATGGTGGGGCCTGAACTCTGGGCCTGGGTTCTGTCCCTCAGCTCTTCAGCTCAAGGCTAGCACTCTACCACTTGAGCCACAGCGCCACTTCTGGCTTTTTTTCTTTTTGCTTATGTGGTGCTGGGGAATCGAACCTAGGGCCTCATGCATGCAAGGCAAGCACTCTATCACTGAGCCACCTTCCCAGCCCCTGTTTTATTTTTCTTGAATTCCTTTACAATATTGTTGTCTAAGTATAACTACTATTCTTTTGTTATTATTTGTACAAAATATCTTCTTTTATCTCTTCATACTCAGTTTATATATGCTCTTAATATTTCAGAATTTTTTAGACAGTATATGAATAAGATGAATAAGTTTTCCTTTTCTCCTCCTCCCCTTCCTCTTCCCCTCTTCCTCCCCCTCCTCCCCCTCTTACTCCTCTCCCTCCCCCT
>NW_012278586.1:0-1168 GCF_000151885.1 Dipodomys ordii
GATTCCTCAGCACCACATAAGCAAAAAGAAAAAAGCTGGAAGTGGCACTGTGGCTCAAGTGGTAGAGCGCTAGCCTTGAGCTGAAGAGCTGAGGGGCACTGCCCAGGCCCAGAGTTTAGGCCCCACGAACAGACCAAAAAAAAAAAAGCACACCACTTAAATAGTTTCTTCTATTAAACATATTTGTTATGATTTTAAACGTAATGTACGCTTGATACTAAAATTGTGGTATATTCAGAAAAATAAGAGTCAATCCTATTCCAAAGTTAGCTAAAATCTTTCTTTCCTTCTTTCCCTCCCTCCCTTTCTCTCTCTCTTTCCCTCTCCTTCCTTTCTTTCCTTTTTTCTTTCTTTTTCTTTTTTTTTTTGTCAGTCGTGGGCCTGAACCACTAGAAACTGGAAGTGGTTCTGTAGCTCAAATGGTAGAGTGCTGGCCTTGAGCTGAAGAGTCCAGGGACAGTGCCCAAGCCCAGAGTTCAAGCCCCACCACTGAGCAAAAAAAAAATTTTCAGTGACAATAAATCTTCAAAAATCTGGCCTAAAGTCATTTGGGACATGAGGACACACAAGTATCTCATCAGCTGCTTACAGTCATCTATCTGTATTGGTAATTTTGAATGATACACAAATGATATTAAAAATATCCAAATGGTGCTTGACCATTAAAGGTGTCCTCACCCCTCAGACATGACATTCTATAGATCTGTAAATTTAAGAATTATATTTCATCTGATCTTTTTATTTCAGATTACTACTACTAAATATACTATTGAACCAGTGAAAAACTTAGTGTGCAGGGTGTATTTCCTTAGGAACATAGTAGATGGCTCAAAGGTTTACTGAGACTTATAGTGACCATTTGCTTTCTTAAAGTTTAACCAAAGTATGCCTACCAGTATTCTGAGAGTGTGTTCTATGTTGTTATATTCTTGTTAACATGGATGATTGTTTTTAAAAGGAAGTATTCCTGGCAGTTTTAGAGTGGAACAATGCTATTTCAATATATATATATATATATATTTTTTTTGGGTCCGGTCGTGGGGCTTAAACTCTGGGCCTGGGCACTGTTCCTCAGCTCTTCAGCTCAAGGTTAGTGCTCTACCACTTGAGCCACAGCGTCACTTCCGGCTTTTTTCTTTTTGCTTATGTGGTGCTGAGGAATCGAACC
>NW_012278587.1:0-1974 GCF_000151885.1 Dipodomys ordii
CCAGCTCTGCATCAGTCCAGGATAGCACCCCAACTCCAACCACAAATGCTACATCAGGCTCTGCCACCACCACTGTCCACACCAGCACCTCAACTACCAGCTCTGCATCAGTCCATATTGGAACCCCGACTCCAACCACCAGCGCTGCATCAGTCCATACTGGCACCCCAACTCCAACCACTAGCGCTGCATCAGTCCATAATGGCACCCCAACTCCAACCACCAGCGCTGCATCAGTCCATACTGGCACCCCAACTCCAACCACCAGCTCTGCATCAGTCCATATTGGAACCCCGACTCCAACCACCAGCGCTGCATCAGTCCATACTGGTACCTCAGTTCCATCCACCAGCTCTGCATCAGTCCATGGTGGCACCCCAACTCCAACCACTAGTGTTACATCAGACTCTGCCACCACCACTGTCCACACCAGCACCTCAACTCCAACCACCAGCTCTGCACCAGTTCACACTGGCACCTCAACTCCAACCACCAGCTCTAAACCAGATTCTGTCACCACTACAGTCCACACTGGCACCTCAGCTCCAACCACCAGCACTGCATCAATCCATGAAGGCACCTCAACTCCAACTACCAGCACTGCTTCAGTCCCGGGTAGCACCCCTGTTATTTCTACTTCAGACCCTGTTGGCAACAGTACTCACTCTTCAACTCCTAGCCAGCAGTCTGCTACCCCTACCACCCTTGCCAGTGCTAGCAGCAGCACCGTTGCCAGTAGTACGGTACCTGACTCCGCCAGTCACAATTCTCCCCAGTCACCTGTTGAGGTCTCCTTCGTCTTCCTGTCATTTTCTATTTTAAACCACGAGTTTAACTCTTCCTTGGAAGATCCTAGAACCGACTATTATCAAGAGCTGAAGAGAAACATTTCTGGATTGGTGAGTATCTACATTTTTGCCATGCTTTCTTTTAAAAGTAGCCTTCCATAACTGCTTTAATCCTTTACATCAAGCCTAAATCCTTTCTCTCCTACCACAGTTTTTGCAGATTTTTAACCAAGATTTTCTGGGCCTCTTTCATATCAAGTTCAGGTATAGTTGTAGGGAATGGGTATTGTCATAATTGTGGGGAGGGACTGGGGTGCTCTTATGATGGGGGAAGGGGAGGGAGGGAGAGAATACTGAGCCAGAAACTGGGGTCTATGGCTAAGTTGTTTATTTCTTATGACCAGGCGAGGATCAGTGGTGGTGGAATCCATTCTGGCCTTATTGAAGGCCATCAGTGCCGACGAGGTGAAATCAAAGGTTATGCAGCATGGCAAGAATTCCAGCTACGGTCTGATCATCTCAAAAGTCAGTGGTGAGGCTATATCCCCAGCTGCAGTCCAGAACCACAGAGAGCCCCTCTCCTCCAGCCTGGGTTCCTACTCTTCCCTTTGGTGCTAGCTGGGAGAAGACCACCCCCTCTGAGGACCTCTTTGACCACTGCTTTTTCTTTTAGCACGTGACATGCTGCCTCCTTCCTCTGCTCAGTCTTGGTCTGGTGTACCAGGCTGGGGCATTGCCCTGTTGGTACTGGTCTGTGTGTTGGTT
The DNA here is from genome assembly GCF_000151885.1 of Dipodomys ordii. Lineage (NCBI taxonomy): Eukaryota > Metazoa > Chordata > Mammalia > Rodentia > Heteromyidae > Dipodomys > Dipodomys ordii. The sequence continues at coordinate 1,554 of NW_012278587.1, forward strand.
ATGATAACCATCATCTATCTCCTTGCTGTGGTAAGTGTTCAATTCTGGCCTTTACCAGAATGCTTCTGGTGAAAGGAGCCACTTGGCCCACCATAACCTCATGTCCCCCCAGACTGTGTTTCAGTGCCGGCGAAAGAACTATGGGCAGCTAGACCTCTTTCCAGCCCGGGACACCTACCATCCAATGAGTGAATACCCCACTTACCACACCCATGGGCGTTACATAGCCCCTGGCAATACCAAACGTAGCCCCTATGAAGAGGTAAGGCTAGATCCCACTGGCAGGGTGTTGGGGTAGAGACCTAGTTGGGCCTTAAAAAGTCCAAAGAGGGGCTGGGAAGGTGGCTCAGTGGTAGAGCGCTTGCCTTGCATGCCTGAGGCCCTGGGTTCGATTCCTCAGCACCACATAAGCAAAAAGAAA
>NW_012278588.1:0-2787 GCF_000151885.1 Dipodomys ordii
CCATTTTCCTCATTATTGTCTCCAACAAACTATGGGAGGAATGTCTAAGGGAGCCTCCTTAAGTTCTTCTTTTCTTGGTTTCCCTAGGTTTAGAATTCTCATTCCCCATTTTCAGCAGGACCCTGCAACTCATCTTTCCTGTATACTCACACACTCCTCAGTGGAGGTTTCTTGTGCACCCCTTTTGATTCAGTTCTCCCAAGTAGAGGTTTCTCACACACTCCCAGAAGTACTCTGTCTCCAACCTTTCATTCTTCCCTGACAAGAGAAAAAACTGATGTTTGGGACTCTGCTCTGCTCTCTCTCTCCCTCTCCCTCTCTCCCTTTCTCTTTCCGCCCCCTCTGTATTTCAGTTACATGCTGAATCCCTGAAAATGCCCAACCTCCAGGACACTACCTCCCTCCCTCTCTCTCTCTCTCTCTCTCTCTGTTGGTCATGGGGCTTGAACTCTGGGCCTGGGCACTGTCCCTCAGCTCTTCAGCTCAAGGCTAGCACTCAACCACTTGAGCCACAGCGCCACTTCCAGTTTTCTGGTGGTTTATTGAGATAGGGTTTCATGGCTTTTCCTGCCCAGGCTGGCTTTGAACCATGATCCTCAGATCTCAGCCTCCTGAGTAGATTACAGGTGTGAGCCACCAGCATCCGGCTATATCTCTGTTTTTACTGCCTTACTCTATGGGCAAGATTACCTGGTCAAAAAAAAAACACAGGTTCAGCTTGATCTGGAAGCTGCCACAATGGGGCAGCAAGATGCATCTCTCCCTACAGACTCTCCTAAGACTCCTTGGGTGATGTGAAAGATACCAGAGGAATCCTCAAATTGTTGGAAATATCTTGTGATATTGGGGTGTGGCATAGGAAGAAATATACCAACTTGAGAGGAGTTTGACAGGACAAAGTTCTGCAAGGTTTACTTCTGCAGAGGGCTATGCTACTGACAAGGGGCCAGCTGAGAATGTGCATTGACTGGGCAGTCCATCCAGGTTTTATCCCTAACATGTTTCTGCCCTTTGTTCTGATTGATTAGAACTTAGAGTCACAATCTTGAGCAACTGGCTAATTTGAAAGGGGTTATCTGAGCGATCAACCAAAAAGCCAGGATACCTTGTCTAAATTTGTTAGAAAAATAATTTTAACTCAGCTGGAGTTCTACCAATTAAGTCATGCCTCCAGCCTCTAGAAAAGCAATTGTTATAACAGGATGTGGCTGAACTAAAATAGCTTCTGGTAAGACGGCAGCTACGCTTAAAATGGCAGGGCTTATGTCAAGCCACTACTTTGACAGAAAATATTCTAATTCCTATATAGGGTAAGGCTCAGAGCAAAGACCTCAAACAGGTAAAACTATGGATAGCTGAGCCACACCTCTGGAGTTTGTATAGCCATGCAGGGCTGGGACTCAAGAGTCTGCCAGTCTAACAAGATCTCAGGAGCCACTCCTGCTGCTGACCACCCTGTCCTACCCCTTACCCACATTGTAAAGAACACTGGCTCAAAACATCCCTCGTGAATGTGAGAACTCCATGAGCTTTGCATGAAAGTTGGGGCCCACAGAATTCAAGAGTAGCAAACCAAGTCTTCTGAGCAGGTATTTTGTAAACCTAAGTGAAAGCCTCTTGTGCTTCAGATAATCAAGATAAAGATAGCTAGTGTTTTATATTATTATTTTATTATTATTAATTATTATTACATTTTCTCTCTGTGTGCACTGAACAGAAGGTTTAACATTATCTTCCTTGGCATCTTCCCTGAGCAGCAGAGTTGGTGTTCGACGAGCGGCTGAGGAGCTAGCCCTGTGTGCGTGCCAGGAGGGAGTGTCACGTCTTCAAGGCCCTGCTGTGGTCTGCAGAGGTACCTGCATGCACAGCCAAATCACTGTGCAGGAAACACCTTTAGATCTGGACAAGTAGTCACTAGATGCCAGCGTTCTGCTTCACAGAGCCTACAGGAAACAACTAAGAGAATGTGAGGGCAGATGCTAACCATCATCTGTCTCAACCGCAAAAGTACCTGAACATAGAACAGAGTGTATCAGGTCTGGTGCACATCAGCAGCACCTGGATGCCATCCACAGAGGACTGATGAGTATGGTCTGGGAGGCACCTGGGCTGTTCAGGCAGGGTTGAGAATAACTGGTAAAGGTTTGATTTGGGCCATCCTAATAGGGGGTTGAAGGATGGGAAACCCAAATCGACAAAACAAAACAATTATTCTCAAGCTAGATCTCTTAAACATTGACCAAATTGGCCAAAGTGATTTCCTACTGGCCTATAAAGCAGTTGTTTTCAAAAGTCAGCACATGGAAGTAGCATTGTGGCTCAAGTGCTAGAGTGCTTGCCTTGAGCTGAAGAGCACAGGGACAGCGCCCAAGCCCAGAGTTCAAGCCCCAAGACCGACCAAAAAAAAAGTCAGCACACATCAGAGCCATGTTGAAGGCTCCTGAAAGCAGGTTGCCAGGCCCAGCCCTAGCTAGATCTTCTAAGCCAGCTCAGTGGTGATGGTCTGAGAATTTGCATTTCTAACAAGCTCCCAGGTACTGATAACTCTGGTCCCTGATGTTTGTTGATTTGCTATTAAGATCTTAACCATGTATAGAAAAGGAAGGATTCCTGTGTTTTATATTTTCTGCTTTGTTTCAATTTTATTTTTACTGGAGCAAAAAATAATGCAGACAAAACTGAAAACACTTGGGGCTGGGAAGTTGGCTCAGTGGTAGAGTGCTTGCCTTGCATGCCTGAGGCCCTGGGTTCGATTCCTCAGCACCACATAAGCAAAAAGAAAAAAGC
>NW_012278589.1:0-1535 GCF_000151885.1 Dipodomys ordii
GGCGCTGTGGCTCAAGTGGTAGAGCACTAGCCTTGAGCTGAAGAGCTGAGGGACAGTGTCCAGGCCCAGAGTTCAGGCCCCACAACCGGACCCAAAAAAAAAAAAATTCCCCCATTCCAACTTATCTTGAGCCTCGACTTTCCACAAAACTCTCACGTTGCTGGGTGTTGGTGGCTCATGCCTGTCATCTAAGCTCTGAGGAGACTGAGATCTGAGGATCACAGTTTGAAGCCAGCCCAGGCAAGAAATGAAACTCCTTTAAAAACACCCAGAAGAGTTGAAAGTGGAGCTGTGGCTCAAGTAGTAGAACACTAGCCTTGAGCAAAAGCAGCTCAGGGACAGTGCCTAGACCCTGGATTTTCACAAAAAATAACTCCATCAGCCTGTTATCACCAGGACCACTGAAAATACAGAAATCTTAATGAAAGTCCTGCTTGTACTATACTGAGTTAAACAAACAAATCTGTTTATGATGTTCTGGCTTCTCAAGATAATGCATGATTTGGATATTTTTGTTTTAAATAACTATTTATATTTTTATTAGTCATCCACTTCCCATTTTGATATTTAATTGTGGGAAAGAGAGAAAATGAGTTCCATATTTGGCTACTATGATCAAGAGACTTATCTCTTCCAATAATTAATGTTAGGAAGAATATTTTACAAATCAACTTGGCTGCAAGATCAGTGGGAAGATAGATCATTAAAACTTTATCTCTTGCTCCTGAAAAAATGGTGAAGCCCTCAACAAATGTTATACTCAGCCTTTTTGGCTTCATTTCATAAGTACAAATCATCTCTTCTTGGAAGTGAGACTCATAGATTCTAAACAAATGGTACACTCACAGACACCAACTTTGCAATCAAAATTAGAATGCAGGCTCCTTCCCAAAACATACACAACTGGAACGAATATTCTGGAACTGCTGTCTGATACGGATTATGTTCATAGCTTGTCATACATAGGACTTTCTCCTAATCTTGATTTAATTATCATAATTGTTGAATTAACAGACTGTGGAGAAAAGATAGCCAGTTTTCTTTCTCACTTTACAGATGTCAAAAAATAGATTCTAGGAAGGTGAGAGTATGTGTCAGTTAGCATTGTGTGGATGAGGCACATTGGAATCCAAGATGCTAGACTCCCAGATGTAGTCTTCCCAAGATGTTAGGTGAGATGGTCAAAGTCTGTGCTCAAGTCTGAAACATTTGTGTTCAAGTCACAGGAGTGATGAACACACTTCTCTGACCTTTAAGCTAGAGGTCAGAGCAGCTCAGCTGTGGTCATAGAAGCTTACTCCAGACAGGAAGTTCTGAGAGCAGGCTGTCAATCAAGAATGAGTGGGACTGGGAAGTTGGCTCAGTGGTAGAGTGCTTGCCTTGCATGCCTGAAGCCCTGGGTTTGATTCCTCAGCACCACATAAGCAAAAAGAAAATAGTCAGAAGTGGCACTGTGGCTCAAGTGGTAGAGCGCTAGCCTTGAGCTGAAGAGCTGAGGGACAGCACCCAGGCCCAGAGTTCAGGCCCCACGACCG
>NW_012278590.1:0-1599 GCF_000151885.1 Dipodomys ordii
CTCACGGTCTCTCCTGCCCGGGCTGGCTTTGAACCGCGATCCTCAGATCTCAGCCTCCTGAGTAGCTAGGATTACAGGCGTGAGCCACCAGCGCCCGGCTAGCTTTCTGCTTCTCTTTACCATTTAACTGCACTTTCAAAGGTTTGGTCACACATAACAGCTCATTTATAGTCACCATCCAAACCAATGTACTTCTCTCCTTTTGAGTATGCTGTGTCCTGTCTTGTCTGGGGTGTACTTAAATCAGACTCAAAGACCCAGCTCAAACCTTACCTTTCCAACAGGTATATTTAGACAACACACATTGTCACAGCTTGGATGTGGTTTGTTTCCCCAAAGTTTTATGTGGTGAAGGTTTGGTCTGCAGAGTGGTAAGATTGGGGTTGGTGGAATCTTTTAAGAGGTAGGGTTTTGTGGAAGGCAAATAAATATAGAGTGATGTGTTGGTGTCAGGAGTATGTGTTGTTAAGAAATAAGACTCAGAGTACCTGCTTGGCCCATTTCTCATATGGCCAGTTCCCTTCACTGTCTTCTACCATGCTGTGATGAAGTTGAGCAAGTCTACATCAGAGGCTAGGAAGATGGTTTTGAATTTTCAGACTCTAGAATGGTAGTCTAAAAAAAAATCCCTTTTTATAAAGTTTCCAGCCTCAGGCATTTTGTTGTAGCTTCAGAATATTGACTAATGATACTACTGCTGCTGCTGCTGCTGCTACTACTATAAATACAACTACTACTGCTCCTACACATACACAGCCCACAGGCAACACATATACTCATGTACAAACCGCTTCCATTCACAAGGGTACTTACTAAGCAACTTTATGATGTCACTACCAATTCATTTGGTTTGCTCTATGACATGCACTTCTAATCATTTTCTTACTGAAGTCTTTTCTTACTGAAGGGGAAGGGTCTGTGTCTTCTTGGTTTTGTTTTACCACCAGCTTCTATCTGTGTTTTATGAGAGTGTGGACACTTGACAAGCGTTTGCAGGATAAATGACCAAATTAATAGTCTCATGTCAATGTGTATATAAACACAGGTTTTATATCTACTTTGACTCAGGCTTGACAGTGCATATACAGATTTCAATTCTCCAATGATGAGGCAACTTCTTGGCTTTTAAAACTGCCCAAGCACAGATGTCATATAACCAACAGGAGGCTGAAGCCAAGGTCTTATTTCAAAAACAGACATCCTAGGGGCAAAATTATTCAAATGTAACAGAGGCTCCTGCCACTCCCTGAATTCCTATTTGTCTATGTGCTGGGTAATTGAGGTGAAGAGATGAGGAAATTGACAGTGTGAGCCCAGAATTGAAGACTGCTTGGATATAATTGACATGGCTTTTAACTTAAAAAAAGAAAAGAAAAGAAAAACCACATCTGGAGGCCATTGAGAAATTAATAAGTCTATTTCCTCACTTTTTATTTAATGTAATTAGGCAGTATGGCATAGAGGTTAAGTGCATGACCCATTGAATCTAGCATCTCTCACCTTAAATAGGTAGGTACATAATTTTTATTGTGCATGCATGCAGATATCCCTCCCCTGACCCCCTCCTCCTCCTCCTCCTCCTCCTCTTCCTCCTCCTCC
>NW_012278591.1:0-2679 GCF_000151885.1 Dipodomys ordii
GAGAGAGAGAGAGAGAGAGAGAGTATGGTGGAGATATGTTTTCTTTTAACTTGAGGTCAAGGTCAATGAATGCTGACTTACTTAATATAAACCCAGACACCCCATGTCCTGATTAATAGGAAGCTACATATAAATCCACAAAACTCCATTCTACTGATCACACTCATGATCTGCCAAGCTAATGTGCTTGCTGGTATGTACTTCCTTTATAAAGCAGGCCCAGTGGCTGCCTTTATTGTCCCCATATCTCAAGTGGGGTTTCTTCCCTACCTCTTACAAGGTCTGCCGAAGCCTTGTTCCCAAGTGGCCCACAGTAAGGGAAAGAAGAGACCTCCAAATCTCACATCACTGGCTACTCTGTCCTTAGGCAGACAATTCTGCTTCTTGGGTAACTTGAGGCTTAAGAAAAACCATTTTTTCCCCCATAAATATGTTAGGAAAGTTTAACAGGTGACTGGAAACCTTTTATTAAATAAAATTATAATTGGATAAATGAAACTTTTCCTATAGGCATGGACCCAAACTAAGAGGGACTGGGAGAGTAAAGAGATGACTCAGCTGTCCCTCTAAACACAAAGGAGGGGTGGCCTCTGGGGAACATGGAGGGACGGGAGAGGGAAATGACACATGAGAAGGCAGAGTTCAAACAGCCCTGGCATAGTTCTCTGAGTAGATGTGACCAAGACCCAGGGCCTCCCACATGGGCCCCCAGGACTATCATTAGAGTTCCTTTATGGATCCTCCACAGCCACATTCTTTAAACCAGATTTTATTGCATACCTAGGTCTAGGATGCTCTCCAAGCCCCTGTATCGGAAGCTTGGTCCTGAGGATCAACTGACTCTAATGGAAGGTGGTAGGATCTTTGAGGGATGGGGTCTTGTGGGAGGTTCTTACATCATTGAAGGTGTGCCCTCACATGGAAGCCATGGGATCCTCAATCTTTCCTTTCTCTGTGTGGCTTATGATGTGAAGGATTTTGTGCTATCACACATTCCAGCCATGATGTGATGTGTTATTTTTCCTCAAACCCCAAGCAATGAAGCTAACCAATCATGGATGGAACATCCCAAATCATGAGCTTAAATAACCTTTTCTTTTGACAAGTTCATCATCTCAGGTGTTTGTTAGAGTGATGAAAAACTAGCTAGCTTTTATGCAAAGATTATGCGAAGATGACTAACAATATTATCATAATGTCGCATGTCTTGAAGCAATATGAGGTAGGAAGCGCTCAACCTAATTAAATGAAAGCCTGGTTCAACCTGTGGCCACACTGTGGTCAGATGCCTGTTTCTTGCTATAAGCTTCTTTGCCCTTTGAGAACTGGAACATGAAGTTATCAGTGTAGTGCTCTAAATCACTTGACTACCAGTTGGGACTAATGAATATTCTTAAGAGGACACTGATTCATGCCACGGGGTAACATTTAACATGTATCACCAGAAAGTCAACTTATTGATACATAGACCAAGAGAGGAGAATAAAGTTGATGGGGTCCACGTGTTAGAGACTTCAACTTCTGTGTGTATGTATGTATGTGTGTGTGTGTCTGCGCGCTTGGCTCCTTGCTGCTCCGGCGACTTTGTGCTTGAAGGCTGGCCATATGGGAATTAGCACTCACGGTTGAGAGATGAGCCCTGGACCCACATTCAAAACTAGGGTTCAGAGGAGAAATCTGAACCTGAATCTCAGTGAAATAAGCAGGTCATATCTTCAGTAATAAATGTGGTGGAGGACACAGAGAAAGCCCACTTGCTTTGTTCCTTGCATTGCTTTGCCTTTAACTCCAAGTGCCTGTTGGATACCTTCATTCTATAGGGCTTTGTACTGCTGTAATACTTTATTTTTGTGGTGGTACTGGGGCTTGAACTCAGGGCCTGGGTGACACCCCTGAGCTTTTCCCCTTAAGGTTAGTACTCTATAACTTTGAGTCACTGCTCCACTTCTGATTTTTTTTTTTCAGTGATTAATTGGAGGTAAGAATCTCATGGACTTTCCTGCCTGGGATAGTTTTGAACCATGATCCTCTGATCTCAGCCTCTTGAATAGCTAGGATTATAGGCCTGAGCCACTGGCACCTGGCAGTATGAGTACTTTTTGATTGCCTAAAATGATTTGTAAAGCATTAATATATGAGTTACATCATTAGGAACATTTGCTTCCAAGACCCACTAAACTCAGCTTTTATAGAAAAGTAGAATACCTGAATGTTAACATTTTTATTTTAAAGAAACACGATTATGATTTTCTACCCTAGGCTCTGGACACAATTTGATAATTTACTGTTAGTATTATTATTTTCACATCTAAGTTTCTCCTTTTTCACTCACTCTCATTACCTTTCTACTCTAGACTTTGACAGAAACTAAATGATCATTCCAGAATCTCTTTATTTCTCAGGTGAGAAGCCTCAGGCCTTGAAAATTCAGCTGCCAGTCCCAGGACCCCAGAAGACCAGTGAGGAGAACGCTCAGAAGCCAGAGTATGTGGTATGTTACGTCTCAGTACCAAGGCTAATTTTCACTGATTTTTTTTTGCTTCTTTTCTAGTCTTTTCTCTTGCTTTCACATGCCATTAATAATCTGTGTGTACCTACTCTGGTGAATTTCCCTTCATGGACCATTTGCTAAAGTCAGCACACTGTGTGTACCTACTCTGGTGAATTTCCCTTCATGGA
>NW_012278592.1:0-2598 GCF_000151885.1 Dipodomys ordii
AATTGTAACCCCTCTGTACAGTTTGTTCACAAATAAAATAAAATTAAATTTAAAAAAAATTTTGCTGAAAAAGGGCTAGCTTATTTATTTTTTAACGTGAATGATCACAAATATCAAATTCCTATAATCTTCAGATTCTGTATATACAAATGGTGTTTAGACAGACCATTTTAAATTTAAACACAATTGCAACTTCTAATTAAATATTTCTAATATTAAAAAAATTAAAACTAAATCATGCACGACTGAAAATTAGGACAAAACATTTTCCATATCAATTTTAAATATATGGACAATTACTGATTTTGAACATTATTTTGAGCAGCTTCTCAGTCAAGGAAATGACAACCCCATCATACCTTCAAAGCTCAACCTCCAACGTTTTACTTCTCACAAACAAAAGCCCCTTGAAACATATTTGCAGGAGGACTGAGTGGAAAGGAGGAGCCTCTGCTGGACTGTGGGGTTTTTGGTTTGCTTGTTTGTTTGTTTTTGGTCGGTCATGGGGCTTGAACTCTGGGCCTGGGTGCTGTCCCTCAGCTCTTCAGCTCAAGGCAAGTGCTCTACTACTTAAGCCACAGCACCACTTCCAGTTTTCTAGTGGTTTTTATTGGAGATAAGAGTCTAACAGACTTTCCTGCCCAGGCTAGCTTTGTACCGTGATCCTCAGATCTCAGCCTCCTGAGTAGCTAGGATGACAGGCGTGACCACTGGCGCCAGGCTTGGACTGTGTTCTTTGGGGACTCAGTGGAAACGCATCTCACCACTCTCTGGGCCACTGGCTCACGGAGCTTTCTCCGTCATGGCTCATCATCATGAATTCACTGACATAAGAAGTGTAGCTTTCTCTCTTCCCTGGGGAGAAAGAGCATAGCTACTGGTTCTGTTCACTAGTAAAGCCTCGCTCAGCAGGGAATGTGTGAATGAAGATCATGGACTTTTTGTTGAAAGTGGGTGCAGAGGAATCAAACCCGTAGGAGATAATGAATGTTAACAACTCGTCGGTGAGCCAGTGGCGATCTTCTTCCTACTGCAGCTGGAGATCATGAGTGTTAATGTTTTTAACTCATCGGTGAGCTAGTGACCACAGCTGGAGATCACACCACCCTGCGGCCGTTTTGAGTGGCAGATGCAATAATGACTCCTGAAGAACTGTATGTGACCAAAGGGACTCGATAGCTGTAAGGATACTAAGGACCTTCCTTGATACGGAGATTATTCTGGATTACACAGGAGTCCTGATCAACTCATCGGGTTGTTTACAAGAGAGAAATGAAGGAGTAGGAGGAATAACAGCAAGCAGTTCTAAGGGGGGTAAGTGCTGGGTAAAGTGAAGCAGATACGATGACAGAAGCAGAGGTGAGAATAATACCTTTGTTGTTTTGACGGTACAGGGAGCAGCCACAAGCAAAGGACTATAGGCAACCTCTAGAAGCTGAAAAAGGGGGACTGCGTCCCACACCAAAGCTTCTTGAAGGAACCAGACTCAATGACAACTTAATTTTAAGAAAGAAGAAAAAAGTAAAAGCAAAGAACTGTTCTAAATACGACATGTAGAGTGAGTCCCTCTTCCTTCGTGACAAGTGTCCTTACTAAAAGAAGAAAGTTAGATACAACTGCACACAGAGAGGAAGAAGCTAGGGACTGGTTAGTTCTCAGTATTTTGTCTAAGTTATTAGGATTCATTTCATTTATTGTCTATGAAGTTTTCCTCTTTTATATTCTGTGGCTATTGTTGTTATATCGGTATTAGAAAAAAATTGTGCTGTTTGTAACTTGATCTTTTGCCTTTATTTAAAAAAACAGTCATATAATTCTGTCTGTAGTGTGAACATGAGGAAGTCTACTTACATTGTTAGCAGTTCCAAATCTGTCTTATTCCTAGTATATGTATATATGTGTATATGCATATGTGGTACACATACACAGTAGTACAACATAATATAAATATAAAATTCCTTATCACTTTACTGTATTAGTCTTATGTATATGTTAATGGTGCTGCTTCACAGAAATGAGTTGCTTTGGAGCAAGTATTCTATTTTAAAATTACAAAGGCAAAAGGTAAAGTTAAAATTCCTTCTCAACTTTCATATTGAGTTGCAGAGTCAAAACACATTATGCATGCCAGGCGCCAGTGGCTTACACCTGTTATCCTAGCTACTCATGAGGCTGAGATCTGAGGATCGTGGTTCAAAGCCAGCCCAGGCAGAAAAGTCTGTGAGACTCTTATCTCCAATAAACCACTAGAAATCCAGAAGCAGCACTGTGGCTCAAGTGGTAGAGCACTCACCTTGAGCTGAAGAGCTGAGGGACAGTGCCCAAGCCCAGAGTTCAAGCCCCATGACCAAAAACAACAGCAACAACAAAGCTCATTAAATCATGTGTAAGAGCATCAAACTGCAGGGGCATTTCTCCATAATATTCAGACCTTCACATTTCTTAAAATATAAACATTGAGCAAAATCACTGAATAATGTTTCACATAATACTGACCGCAATTAGTCAAGTAGCATTTATTGAGAATATATGAGGGAGCAAAAACTGCTGAGATTCATTCACAATTTTCAACCAAATTTTCTTATCATACTACTTTTT
>NW_012278593.1:0-3449 GCF_000151885.1 Dipodomys ordii
ACATAAGCAGAAAAAGCCAGAAGTGGCGCTGTGGCTCAAGTGGTAGATTGCTAGCCTTGAGCTGAAGAACTGAGGGACAGCACCCAGGCCCAGAGTTCATGCCCCACAATTGACAAAAAAAAAAAAAAAGAATTACAGTAATTTCTTGTTTCTTATTATCTTGTACATAAGACATCCTATGAATATGAAAATAACTTTAAAATATCAGTAACTGAATTTTCTTTTTACATTAATATGTACATCTTGTAGTAAAGTATAGCAAGTGATCAGCCATTTTATATGTATATTATTTATACTTTTCATGTCTACTTCACAAAATTATCATTAGTTTTGTATTTCACTTTCATTAAACGTGTTTTTAAGTTTGTAACTTTTTATTATAAAGCATATATATAAAATGTGCTTTGTATATATAGATACATATGTACATATACATGCAATGCACATATATATGTATGTAAGGCACATCTATATAATTATATATACATAATATGTTACTAATAGCTTTATAATGCTTACTTTTTTCAGATGTTGAACTCTGAATCTTTTTTCCCCAATAGCAGCTTGCATTTCTACTTGAGACACCCTTGGGCAATCACAATGGTTTTTATACTAACCCTAACAACAGTGAATTGGGACCAAACTAGGCAGGAATATCTACCTGTGGCATCTTGCTCACACTTACTTTAACTTAAGAGGTGGTACATTTCTATATTTGCAAAGAAAAAGGTCACATTCTCATAGTTCCTAAACTGCTCTGTAGATTACTGGCTTTTCTGAAATTGTCCCTCCTCCCCCATTCAAAAAAAATAACAGAGCTGTGAAATAGGCACAGAAAAGTTGTTTTTTTTTCTGAAGTAAGAATAAAGTAGATAAGAATGGTCCTTTGACTGATAGTTGATGAGTAATTCATACTTGAGGAAAGGAAGTTAGGTTCATGCTCAAAAAGTTTTTAAAGGATGGGAAGAGCTACTTCAGGTAGTGAGAGGAGAAGATTGGTATCAGCTGAGGTAAATAACAGAATCATAACAACTTCCAAGATCAGTGTCTTTTTTGTTGTTTTGGGTTTTGCTTTTTTTTTTAATGATCCTGGGGCTTAAACTTAGGGCTGTCTCGGCTTTTTATTTAAGGCTGACACTCTTACATTTGAGCCAAGTTTCCACTTCTGGCTTTTTGATGGTTAATTGGAGATGAGTCTCACTAATTTTTCTGCCCAGCTTGCTTTTTGAACTGCATATCCTCAGATCTCAGCCTCCTGAGTGGCTGAGATTACAGGCATGAACCACCAGTGTCTGGCCAAGGTCAATGTCTTACCACAGTTTTTTTCTTGTTCACAGTACCTGTCCAGCAGCAGTCAGGATGAAGCATCTTTTTAGGTGTCAGGGAAAGCCTACAATGGGGTGGTAGTGGTAAGGACTTGATGGAGGATCCAACATAGAAAATAGGTTCAAAGCTCTTACAGCTTCATAGCATCACTGACACATTCCCTTCCACTCACACCCCCATTGTCCATGACAAGTCTTTACTCAGAACTAATCTCAAGGACTGTGGGAACTTGCAGTTTCACAGATGCCTCCAAGGGAATCCAAGTATGTGTGAATAACTCCAGTAATTACCCTAGGGTTTAGCACATACCTAAGAGAGACTGATAACACAACTTCCTAGAAAAGTTTAGTTGGGAATAATACATATGTAGGGGTGTGGCATTCTTATAGGTGGTTAGCTACCAACACACCACAGCCTGTCAACAAAGCAAACTTTTTATTTAAATATGTACAGGATTGTGATTGGAAGGAGGTTGGGGTTGGAGGCATGGCATCAGATACAGAGTTCAAGTTCTAGTCTCTGACAACAACAAAAGAAAAAGAAGAAAGAAAGGAAAGAGGTACTGAGAAATTTGGGAGGAGAGAATCAACAAAGAGGTTATCAGAAAACAATATTTTGAGCTGGGCACTGATGACCAATGCCCTGTAATACTAGCTACTCAGGAGGTTGAGATCTGAGGAACTTGGTTCAAAGCCAACTTGGCAGGAAAGTATCTCCAGTTAACAACCAGAAAACCAGAAGTGGCACTGTGGCTCAAACTAGTAGAGTGCTAGCTTTGAGCAAAAGAGCTCAGAGACAATGCCCTGGCCCTGAGTTCAAGTCCTATGACCAACAAAAGGAACAACAAGAAGAAACAAACAAACAAAAAAAAACCAATATTTACAAATTTTAGAATTCAGAGGAAAAAATAGCTTATGAATAGGGAAGATTTTTAGCCTTTATCATCCTTGAAGAGATTATTTTTCAGGTTGCAGACATTGAGTGTGACTATTATTTTGTTCTCAACAAATGTATAATATCAGAAGGAAACACTTAGATTAAGGAAGTAACTTTCCTTTCCAATATTAAAATCGCTGGCCTGTTTGAAAAATCTGATAAAAGTCAGTAACCAAGTATTACAGGAAAGAGTAAAGGCTTGGCCAGAAATCACAGATGAAACCCGGGAGATTGAACAATAACTGCAAGCTAAGTAAATGGTTCTTGCTTCCTGATCTTTGTAAAAACACAAGGTCATAAAGACTTTCATGGTCAAGAGTGCATTGCTATCAAGAGCTTCTCAGTGGGTGTTTGCATTTAGTATAAAAACATAGGTACATAATGCATTTAATTTTTTTTATCTTGTAATAAAATATATATAACCAGATTTATCACTTTCTCCTCCTCTTCCTTTTTCTATCTCTTTCTCCTCTTTTTCTTATTATCATAACCATTATTTTTGAAACAGGGTCTTACTATATACCCAGAATTGCTCAAACTCACTGTGTATCCTGGGTTTGTCTCAAACTAACAATCCTCCTGTCTTACCTCCTGAGTGCTGAGATTACAAAGCTGTCACATCCAGCTCATTCTAATTAAAGTTTGCAATTTGATGACTTCTCATTGTTGTATGACCACCATCATCGAACTTCAGCATTATTTTCTCAGACAGAGCTACTTATTAAACCACTTACTCTTCTCTGCACCCAAACCCTGGTCACTAGTCCTCTTTCTGTCCCTGAGCTTTAGTGCCTCATGTAGGTGAGATCATACAATAGTTATCCTGTCTGTATCTGGCTTTATTCCATTCGACATACTGACCTCATAAGCCATCCATGTTGTAGGACATTGCAGAGCTTCACTCTGGCTTATTCATCTCCTCATGTGGTGATAACACGGGAGTGTTGCTACTTTCTGCCTGTGGTGAACATTGGCTTGCAAATTTTTGTTCAGATCTTTGCCTTTACCCAGCTGTGCAGTTGCCAGACCCTGTGCCTGTTCTTTGTTTCATGTTCTAAGGAACCATCACATGTTTTTTGTTTTTTGTTTTTTTTTTTGGTCGGCCGTGGGGCTTGAACTCTGGGCCTGGGCGCTGTCCCTCAGCTCTTCAGCTCAAGGCGAGCGCTCTACCACTTGAGCTACAGCGC
>NW_012278594.1:0-2372 GCF_000151885.1 Dipodomys ordii
AAAAAGCCGGAAGTGGCGCTGTGGCTCAAGTGGTAGAGCGCTAGCCTTGAGCTGAAGAGCTAAGGGACAGCGCCCAGGCCCAGAGTTCAAGCCCCATGACCGGACCCAAAAAAACCCAGAAATGCTAAGTTCTGTTACTGTTGTGGTACCTGGCACCAAACAATGGCTTTCTTATCATGACCAGGTATTATCTATTTGTGAGATGATCATCAACCTGACCACACCTATGGCCAGGACTGTTTAATATCTATGTATGCTTCTTACCTTTGTCCCAATTCTCTTCCTGAAGCTATTATCTGTACCCCTGTGTGCCATGCTATATTAACAAACGTCCTTTGTCTGCTGTTCATCATAGTGTCTCCTTATTTGGCAGGTTGGGATGAGTGGTCAGACCTGAGCTGTTGGAATCCCAGAGTTGCACCTCTGCCTAGAACTCTGGTTACAAGCATGCCTAGTGATAATCTACAGGGAAGAGGAGTGTGTGGGGGATGCACCTCTGTAATCCCAGCAATGAGGAAGCTAAAGCAGGAAAATTGCTAAGATGCCAGCCTGAACTACTTAGCAAGACTGTCTTCCAAAAAGAGAATGGGTGTGGGGCATAATTAGTGAGAGAGGGGTTTGTACTGGGCAGTAACAATAACTCAATACACTCGCTGTTGCTGATGTGTTCACTCGGAAAAGGTAACTAGCCATGGACTAGGACTGATAATTCCTGTAATAGAAGTCCATCCTCAACTTAAAAAGGAAACTGAGCCAGGCCCAAGTGGTTCAGGCCATCCACCTAGCTACTCAGGAGGGTGAGATCTGAGGATCATGGTTCAAAGCCAGTCCAAGAAAGTCCATAAGACTCTTCAATTAGCCACCAAAATGTTGGAACTGGAGCTGTGGCTCCAGTGGTAGAGCACTAGTGTTGAGCAAAAAACCTTAAGGGTAGTGCTTAGGTTTCAAACATTTCAAGCATACACACACACACACACACACACACACACCAAAAATAGACTTAGTGCAGAACTCTTTGCATGAGTAAGTCTAAACTATTGTTAGTCTAGTCCAGGATCATAATAACTCAAGTCCAGGGCTTTTCAGTCTGTATGAAAATAAGAACACATTTCCCATTACTCTTTGAAAAAAACATTCCAAATCTTACTTTCAACAGATGACCGAGGGGGCTGCCCTGATAGTGCACACCTATAATCCCAGCCATCTGGGAAGCAGCAATCGGGGATCCAGCTCAAACAAAAAAAAACATTTGCAAGATTCCATCTCAGGGCCGGGAAGGTGGCTCAGTGGTAGAGTCCGTGCCTTGCATGCATGAGGCCCTGGGTTCAATTCCTCAACACCACATAAGCAGAAAAAAACAGAAGTGGCTCTGTGGCTCAAGTGGTAAAGCGCTAGCCTTGGGCTGAAGAGCTGAGGGACAGTGTCCAAGCCAAGTTCAGATCCCACAATTGACCAAAAATAAAAAAATAGATTCCATCTCAGCAAACACACTGAGCATGGTGGTACACACCTGTCATCATAGCTCATGAAAGGCACATGTAAGAAGATTGTAGCTGAGCCAGGCAAAAGTAAAAAACACAAGACCCTTTCTGAAACAACTAAAGAAAAGGGGCTTCAGTTATGACTTAAGTGATAGAGCACTTGCCCAGAAAACACAAAACTTTCTCCCTCCCCACCCCCAAAACGACACTGGACTTTGTCATCATCATAACACCAAACGTTGCTCTTGTTTGACAGTCCTGGGGCTTGAACTCAGGGCCTCATGTGCTCAGCTTGGCCATTTCACTCAAGGCTGGCACTCTACCACTTGAGCTAGAGCTTCACTTATATTCTTTGTTGGTTAATAGGAGATAAGAGTCTCATGGACTTTTCTGCCTTGGCTGGTTTCAAACCTCAGTTCTCCAATCTGGGCCTTCTAAGTAGCAAGGATTGCAAGCATGAGTGTAGGTGCCCAGCTTCTATAACATTGTTTCCATGACTTCCATTATGTTAAAGGTATGTGTAGATACATATCCAGTTGTGCAAAACTGTACATAGTTCTGTGCAGCCTTCATTCAGTTTGCATCTTGCAAAACTGAAGTATAATGTCACTGGATTACAAGGTTGAGTGTGTGTGTGTGTGTGTGTGTGTGTATAACCATAGCTCCTTCTCATACACAGTCTGCAGACCAGTAAGGAGTTCCAGAGACATGTTGCACTACCAGCTACCACAAGGCATTAGTCCATCCAACACCTCAGTTAAAAGATGTATTCCCTCCCAAGCCAGGCGCTAGTGGCTCATCCTTGTAATCCTAAATACTCAGGAGGCTGAGATCTGAGGATCGCACTTCAAAGCCAGCCCAGGCAGGAAAGTCCGTGAAACTCTTTTTTTT
>NW_012278595.1:0-1316 GCF_000151885.1 Dipodomys ordii
CCAGGGAAGCAGAAGTGAGAGTCTGGGCAGCCCCAGCTGCTCCTGTTTACCTGCTGAGAGTATTTCCTAGAAGCAGCCAGGCTCTGAAGGTCACTTCAAGGCTTGGGTACAAGGGCCAGAAAGGCTTTTCTGCATCCTAACTCTCTCCTTTTTTCTCAGCTCCAGAGGCATGGACATGATTCTGTCTGGTGGAATCCTTCATTTTCTTTTTTTTCTTTTTGTCGGTCGTGGGGCTTGAACTCTGGGCCTGGGTGCTGTCCCTCAGCTCTTCAGCTCAAGGCAAGGGCTCTACCACTTGAGCTATAGCGCCACTTCCGGTTTTCTGGTGGTTTATTCGAGATAGGAATCTCAAGGTCTCTCCTGCCCGGGCTGGCTTTGAACTGCGATCCTCATATCTCAGCCTCCTGAGTAGCTAGGATTACAGGCATGAGCCACCAGCAGCTGGCTTGGTGGTATCCTTCAAAATTAAGGTTTTCACACATGAAGTTCAAGTGTTTTGACATCATTTAGTATTCATACAGCAAAATGGAAGTCTCTGCAGATAAGCAGGATATTCCAATGCAGTCAATTGTAGTCTACACTAGATCATTATCTTGAAATTGGATATATGGAACACGGGTTTGTCTGAATCTTCTTCAGGACCCAAGGCTCCTTTACAAGTGTAGCCTGGTTGACTCTGAGGTGTTCAGATTGTTCTGGAAGAGATCATGAGATACATATCCTGGATTAGTGCAGATCTCCAGCATCCAGAGAGAAGCCTGTTGTCTGCTGACAAATCTGTGCTCCTCTTATTCAACTGACATCTTTGGAGTTGTCCTGGAGTGGTGACAATAGAAAGTTCTGTATGGCCTCTAATGTTAGAAATATAAAATTTGGTAGATGGGATGTTTCTCAAATAGGAATGGATATTCTTTAAAATGTTATTCCTTGGCAGGCACTGGTGACTCATAACTATAATTCTAGCTATATAGGTGGTGACAAAAATGTGGGGATCATAGTTTGAAGCCAAGTAAGACAGGGAAATCTGTGAAACTCTGATCTCCATTTAAATCCCATAATCTGGAAATAGAGCTTTGTCTCAAATCTTCAAGCACTAGCTTTGAGTACAAAAGCTCAAGAACAGAGCCCATGCTGTAACATAAGTACCAAGACTGGCCTAAAATTAATAAGTACAATAAAATTTAAAAATAAAATTTTATTTTCACCCCTGTGACCACAGTAGATAAACTTCATCAAGTTATATCATAAACACAATGTGAGGGATTATATTAAACAGGTGAAAATGATCTAATGAGCAATATATTCACTAAAGGTAA
>NW_012278596.1:0-3606 GCF_000151885.1 Dipodomys ordii
AGGGAGGGAGGGAGGGAGGGAGGGAGGGAGGGAGAAAAGAGAGAGGAGAGAGAGAGAGAGACTGGGGAACAAAGCCAGGGGAGTACTATGCCACTGAGCCATAGCCAGCCTGAAGTTGATTTTTTAGATAAATCAAAATTCTGGCCCAAACTTAGATATCATACTCAGCTTAGTTAGCTGAACTAAAAGAGTAGAAATTTCAACAGAAACATGCTAAGGGTGCCTGTCACTCTGGGATTAGTCTGTGAAGTCAGATATCTGACCTTAAAACATCTAACTAGTCTCAGTTGTGTATATTCATACCTCATGTATATATTATAATTGTGCCTTAAAAAATTATTTTCCCCTTAGAAACTCCCACCTTGACCCATGAGACCTTCAAAGCACTGAAGCCCGGTCTTTCTGCTTATGCTGATGACGTTGAAAAGGTAAACACTTGTGTCTACAAACAAGCTTTTATGTCCTCTGATGGTGTAATTTGTAAAAGTTAACTCTTTTTCTTTGACTTTGGTGGGCCATCTCAGGAG
Organism: Dipodomys ordii; assembly: GCF_000151885.1. Lineage (NCBI taxonomy): Eukaryota > Metazoa > Chordata > Mammalia > Rodentia > Heteromyidae > Dipodomys > Dipodomys ordii. The sequence goes on from NW_012278596.1 coordinate 528, forward strand.
AAGGAATCTTTTCTGGTGTTCCCTTGGCCCTTCCATGCCACTAAGGACAAGTGGAGAGGAGGGTGCAGGTGTGCTTCAGACATCCCAGATCCACCCACAAGCATGCCGGCCCAGCACAGCGTCCTAAAGTCTTAGTGCAGTTCAGAAGCCCAGATGCTGTAATTATATAGAAAAATGCAGTCTTTAGGGCTGGGAAGGTGGCTCAGTGGTAGTGTGCTTGCCTCGCATGCATAAGGCCCTGGGTTCAATTCCTCAGCACCATATAAGCAGAAAAAAAGCCAGAAGTGGTGTTGTGGCTCAAGTGGTAGAGCACTAGCTTTGAGCTGAAGCCTTGAGGGACAGCATCCAGGTGTCCAGCCCCCATGACCAACCAAAAAAAAAAAAAAAGCATTCTTTGGAGTAGAGTATTTGCCTTGCTTCTGGAGGCCCAGCATTGGTTTTACTATATGTGTGTATGTCCACAAAACCAAATAAATTCCAAAGAGATTTCATTAACCTGTCAATGATTTGATACATTTATGTTGTATTCACTTCTTCTAAAGTCTCCAATGCTTACCACTACACTAATACAGGACACCTGGTTTTCTCTGAAGGCTGCTTATAGAGCTGTGAATTCTCTAATGGTTCTAGGGGGCCTTTCTCCATGTTCTCTCCTTGTTCTAGTGTCCTTATACATGCCAGTACCATTTGAATCACTGTCTCCTGTTGATTTTTAGAATTATGCTTATTATAAACCCCAAAGGGCCAATCACATTCTAAGCAAGTGAGTGAGCTATACCTCTAAACTACATACTTAGCCCAGGTCCAACATTAAGTCATGAGTCAATCCATACTTACTGCCCACAGATGTGTCATGGCTTTAGGCAATGTTCTGCAAGTTCTGCCATTCTCTAACTTGGATATAAATTAAAAAAAAAAAAAAAAACAGTGGTACAAAAGTGGCCCATGGCTCACTCCAGTACTCCTAGCTACTCAAGAAACTAAGATCTGAGGATCTCATTTGAAGCTAGTCCAGGCAGAAAAGTCCCCTAGACTACCACCAATTAACTAGCAAAAATGCCAGATTAGAGGCATGGCTCAAGTATTAGAGTACCAGCCATGAGCAACAAGCTAAGCAAGAGCAGAAGACCCTAAGTTCAAGCACTAGAATGGGCACAGGGCCAAGGGCTAGAGCAATGGCTCAAGTAGTAGAGTGCCTGCCTGGCAAGTGTAGGGTCTAAAGTCATACCCTACTACCAAGAAAAAAAATAGCTATATATAAAGCTAGATAGCTTTAGAATAAACTGAATACTTTTGAAATCTTTCTTGTAGGTAGGTAGGTAAGGTACATTTAGTGAATCAAATGTCCAAGCTATCCAGGACAACAGTGAGAGTATCACTCTGCCTCCAGTTTGCTTCCTGAGTCACACTCCTGCTTTTTTATGTAGGCTTTGTGAGCCAGTATGTATGTCCATGAGCAGTTGGTATGTCTTCTCCTTTTTCAACACAATAAAGTAGCACAGTCTGCCACCTAGTACTACCTCATCACCCCCACATGAAAAGGTATCTTCAGATGAATGATATTTTGGTAGAAAGCATTGTGAGTTTTCTCCGTGGAAAAACATTGCCAAGTACAATATAATTATTCATAAGGCTTTCTTTCTGTAAGATGCCCTAGAATTTCCTATTTCCTATACTCTCATGATATCTAATAGAATTACAGTTTATATGTGATTGCCCAGTAAGGGATAATGACAAAGATAATCATTGCTACTCCTCAGAAGGCTCAGAAGTTACTGTAAAGGGCAGGCTCAGCTTCATAACTTCTGATCTGCCCTTACTCTGCCACATTCTACACTAAGGTCCTTTTCCCATGTTCTCTAGGTCCCCGTGTCTCCACATGTTGGCAGTATCATTTGAGTCACTGTTTGCTGTTGACGGAAAATTTAAAAAATATTATGCTTACAATAAATCCAAAAGAGCTAAGGTAACTGTGACTCTGTATGCTAGGCATGACAGACTTGCTTTGTTTTTACTATATACACAGAGCACGCAGGGGATCCAGGAGCTGCTGGATGTTGCCAAGCAAGACATCCCATTTGACTTCTGGAAGGCCACCCCTCTGGTCCTCAAGGCCACAGCTGGTTTGCGCCTGTTACCAGGAGAAAAGGCTCAGAAGTTACTACAAAAGGTGAGCTTGGCTGTATTCCCCCAAGAATTGCTAGTGATAGCTACAAACACTAATCCTGCCAGGGGGAGGGCCATGAGCATGTGGAGGAGGGAGGAAGACAGAGGGAAAGAAGCAGTAGGTGAATACAACCATAATAGTCAATGCATATATGTGAAAATGGAACTAGGAATTTTGAGGAGCTAGGTAGGAATGGAATAAATGAGGAGGAAAATGATAGGAGTGACTGTTATCAAGATGCATTGTACACATATGTAGACATGTTTAAATCCTTTGTACACCTATTTGAAGTGAAAAAGACGATATATGTATGTACATAGATATGTATATACATGCATGTATATGTATATACACACAAAAAATGTCTAGGTGGGATTTCTTTCAAAAGCATAGTTCATTTAAAACAAAGTTGTTTTTCTTATTATTTATACATAGATTTACTCTAAAAAAAAAAACAGCCTTACATGTTCAGTAATGACTAGGGGACTAGTTATGCTTTGCTTTGTTTTGTTGTTTTGAGACAAGATCAAAGTACTCCAGGGTAGTCCTTCTTCTTCAAGACATAATTCAGCTTTCTACTATTTATATTAAACTGTCTATTGACTGTTGAAAGAGGTTACACCATGGAATCTCCTGTGTATACCATATTTTAGCCACTGTTTTAGATATAGAAGCTAATATTTGCTGAATCTGCCGCTGGTGAAATATCCCATTTGAGTTCAATGAGCTCTTTCATAAAAAACAAACCAGCAGGGGCTGGGAAGGTGGCTCAGTGGTAGAGCGCTTGCCTTGCATGCTCAAGACCCTGGGTTCGATTCCTCAGCACCACATAAGCAAACGGAAAAAAGCCGGAAGTGGCGCTGTGGCTCAAGTGGTAGAGCGCTAGCCTTGAGCTGAAGAGCTGAGGGACAG
>NW_012278597.1:0-1509 GCF_000151885.1 Dipodomys ordii
TTCAAGCCCCACAACCAACCAAAAAAAAAAAAAAAAAAAAAGAAGTGACATACAGAGGGATTACAATTATATGAGTTAGATAATGAGCACATTTTGTTTTGTACAGGGTCTCCGCTCACGAGCTGTATAGTTTACTTTTATCAGTGTCCAGCAAACTACACTTTTTCACCCTTGTTCCCTCAGTTCTGTATCCTGCCCCCACCCTCTCAAAGATATACATGTGAATACACCACACCTAAAGAAAAGAAAGCAGAATCACCATGAAATTAAAATTAGCATGGTGCCAGCAGCTCATGCCTGTAATCCTAGTTCCTCAGAATGCTGAGATCTGAGGATCGTGGTTCAAAGCCAGCCTGGGTAAGAAAATCCATGAGACTTAAAAAAAATTATTTTTTGCTAGTCATGGGACTTGAACTCAGGGCCTTGGCACTGTCCCTGACATTCTTTTTGTTGGTGGTGGTGGTAGTTGTGGGGCTTGAACTCGGCCTGGGCACTGTCCCTCAGCTCTTCAGTTCAAGGCTAGTGCTCCTGAGCCACAGCACCACTTCTGGTTTTCTACTGGTTTATTGGAGAAAAGAGTCTCACAGACTTTCCTGCCCTGGCTGGCTTTGAACTGCAATCCTCAGATCTCAGCCTCCTGAATAGCTAAGATTACAAGCATGAGCCACTGGCACCTGGATTCCTGACAATCTTTTGCTCAAAGCTAGCACTCCACCACTTGAGCCACAGTGCCACTTTCGGCTTTTTCTGTTTGTATGGTACTGAGGAATTGAACCCAGGACTTCATGCACACTAGGCAAGCACTCTACCGGTCCCAGAAAGAAAAACTTTAAAAGATCTCTTGTTTCTATATCTTAGAGTTTGTTTAGATAGATAGATAGATACATACATACATAGATACATACATAGATAGAGATATAGATATGCTCTTTTAAAATAGGACTACTACAAATCTTAAATTATAGCTTTATGTTGTAATTCAACTGGACAGCACTTTAGACCAGTACTTCTTAAATAGGGATGTGCAAATAAGTCACTTCAGAACCTTGAATACAGATCTTGGGGCTGGACATGGCAGTACATATCTCTAAATCCAGCACTTGAAGAAGATGAGGCAGGAGAATCAAGATGCTGACACCAGTCTGGATCTCAAAAACAAAACCAAAAAAAGTAGGGGCTGGGAATGTGGCTTAGTGGTAGAATGCTTGCCTAGCATGCATGAAGTCCTGGGTTCCATTCCTCAGTACCCCATAAACAGAAAAGGCCGGGAAAACAGAAAAGTAGCACTGTGGCTCAAGTGGTAGAGTGCTAGCCTTAAGCAAAAAAAGCTCAAGGACAGTGTCCAGGCTAAGCCCCAGGACTAGCAAAAAAAAAAAAAAGTAGGCTCTGATGTAGAAAGTCAGAGAAGGGCCTAAAGTTCTTTTGTGTGTGTGTGTGTGTGTGTGTGTGTGTGTGTGTGTGTGTTTTGGCTGGGTTTAGGGCTTGAACTCAGGGCCTGAACTCTATCCC
>NW_012278598.1:0-3585 GCF_000151885.1 Dipodomys ordii
AAAGTAGAACCACACCCAAATTCAAAAATTTGGTGCTGGAAGGCTCCCACAGCACACAACAAATTTCTACTGGTTGGTTCAAGTTCTGCTATTTCTCAAAATTTTTTTTTTTTTTTTGGCGGGGTTGGGGGTGGGGTGGGCAGGCCTTGAACTCTGGTCCTGGGCTCTGTCCCTGAGCTCTTCAGCTGAAAGTGAGCTCTCTATCACTTGAGCACCACTTCTGGCTTTCTGGTAGTTTATTGGAGATAAGAGTCTCACAGAGTTTCCTGCCTGGGCTGGCTGTGAACCGTGATTCTCAGATCTCAGCCTCCTGAGTAGCTAGGATTACAGGCTTGAGCCACAAACACCAGGCTTCAAAATAGTTTCTTTAGAAACTTAACTGAACGATTTTTCTTCATAGGGTATTTGAAGTGTGTATGTATGTGTGTGTTGCTAGGGATTGAACCCAGACCCCTGAGCATGCTAGACAAGTATTCTGCAAGTGTTCTACTGAGTCTCAGCGCCTTGCACTTGAATTGTTTCTTTCTTCTTTCTCCTTCCTTTTTTTTTTTAAACCAGTCCTGGGGCTCGAACTCAGGGCCTGGGCACTGTCTCTGAGCTTCTTTTGTTCAAGGCTAGCACTCTACCACTTGAGCGACAGCGCCACTTCTGGCCTTTTCTGTGTATGTGGTACTGAGGAATCAAACCCAGGGCTTTGTGCATGCGAGGCAAGCGCTCTACCATTAAGCCACATTCTTAGCCTTGCACTTGAATTCTTTAGGGAACTTTATACCTAAACATGGCTACTTCCTACCTGAGAGCAGCTTCTGTTTACACAGAAGTTTCTTAGCAGATAAAGGAGGAGAGGGGATTGAATTATCAGATGTGCCGAGACTCTTGGGGTGGTGATGACATGATTTTGAAGAGGGATCCAGAGACAGTAGTGCCGGGGTTACTGGAAGGAAGGGTAAGGGTAAGAGGTTTCTTTCTCTTTGAGCCAACAAGACCGGTTCAGCATTCCTATAATCTCAGGATTCATTTTGGTGGGGAAGAAAACCACTAAATTCCCTGAAGAAATTTTTGAGGTTAGGGCTGGGAATGTGGCTAGTGTGAGAGTGCTTGCTTAGCATGCATTAGGCCCTGTTTTTGATTCCTTAGTACCACATAGACCAAAAAAATTAGTAATTAATAATAAACAAATTATTGAGGCTTGGAAGTTTGGAATCTGTGTTACAACACGTTAGGGAACAGTTCAGAAGTGAGATGTGAGTGGATGCCGGTGGCTCACGCCTGCAATGGGGCTGAAATCTGATATTGAAGGTTCAAAACTAGCTTGGGCAGGAAAGTCCAGGAGATGATCTCCAATTAACCAGTAAGAATCCAGAAATAGAGCTGTGGTTTCAATGGTGGAGCACTAGCCTTGAGCAAAAAAGCTAAACAAGAACATGAGGCCCTAAGCTCAAGACTCAGGACTGGTGCATGCCTGCATGGGCCAGTTCTCTGGATACCTCTACGTCTAGAATTTGCAGTTGTTTCCTAATGGGAGGGAGCTGGTGTCTATGCTATGTCAGGGAGAGGGTGGTGATTTGCCCAAAGTAACATACTGATTTGGTTTCTTCCAAGGTTGTTTTAGTCAAATATGCTTGCAGTACCCTAGTGGAGGAGGTTTAGGAAGGGAAGAGAGAGATACGGGTTTTTTTTGGTGCTATTCCTGGGTCTTGAACTCAGAACTCAGGGCCTGGGCCCTGTCTTTGAGCCTTTTTGCTCCAGGCTAGTGTCCTACCAGTTCAGTCACACTTGACACTGGTTTTTTTGGTGGTTAGTGGGAAATAAAGAGTCTTATAGACTTTCCATTTTGAACTTGGATCCTTAGATCTCAGCCTCTTGAGTAGCTTGGATTATAAAAGAGGCATCCAGGACTGGGAAGGTGGCTTAGTGGTAGAGTGCTTGTCTAGCATGCAGGAAGCCCTGGGTTCAATTCCTCAGTACCACATAAACAGAAAAAGCCGGAAGTGGCACTGTGGCTCAAGTGGTAGAATGCTAGCCTTGAGCAAAAGAAGTTCGGGGACAGTGCCCAGGCCCTGAGTTCAAGCCCCAGGACTGGCAAAACGAACCAACAAAAAAAAGCAAAGAGGCACCCAGCAGAAAATATTTTGTCAAACATCAGGTTATGGCACATGTTAACCCAGAAAGTTTAAGATATGACAACTAGGGTCTAGGATGTATTTTTAAGTTACTTGATGGTGTTAATGTCATGAAGTATTTCCATCTCGCTCTGTTTAGAGAATTAACAGTACAAGAGTAGCAGCAGCAAACAGATCTCTAATTGCCAAGCAGTTCCTTTCTCTAAATACAGTATTTGAAACAAAAGAGACATTTGCGTAAAGAGCCTATTACTGTTCCCATTGTACACCTCCAAAGCATGTAAGGGCTGGAGGGGTTCAGGGAAAAGCCATGCTTGCTGTTAGGCTTCTGCTCAGTTCTCTCAGCTGGTCTCATGAACACATGCACATGTGTTCCTGGTCACTACATTAGGACATCTTCCTCTGTAGAGAGCAAGGTTCCCAAACTCAAGGCTCCTTCCTCCTGCACCATGAGGCTCAAGGCTCTTGCAGGTTTATCTTCAGTCTACCTCAACTCTGGCAGCCCTTACCTTTGGCTGTGGGGCCCATCTCCGGCCCCTGGTCTGTAGTGACAAGGCCACACCAGGCAGGGGCACGGGAATAGACCTATACTTCCATGTTCATCGTGTCTCCCAGAAGGGGATAAGCCCACATAGACGTAGCTAGCTGCTCCTCTCAGGAATTTTATTGATTGTACTTTACTGATAGATTATCTCTTCTCCCCAGGGAGCTCCTTTGACTTCTTCCCCTCTGCTCCTAGGCCATCCCTCTCTATTCTCAACCTGTGATCAACTTCTTCTAGGGCCTAGCGTCTGGACAGTGCCATCCATTATTACCTGCCTTCCCAGGTCTCTGATAATGCGTGTTCCCCAGATGCTTGCCAAACAAAGACTGGAGGGCTCTGGCCACTGGGTGCTGGGTGCAGGGTACCTGGCTAGCTTCCTCTGGTAACTTCTCTTCCTACTATAGGGCTCTAAACTTTGAGGCCAAGGGCTCAATGGCAGGAGGCTTCCAGTGACCAGGACAAGCAGTGGTGAGCAGGGATGGGGGCTAGTCAAGGGGAAAAAGGATGGAAGGTCTGGGTCTGGATCAGTGATAAGATGATCTAAGATCTCTGGTTTTCATCACCACTCCTGGCTTCTAATTCCCACAGGCTGTTATTTTCTAAGTGACTAATATTGAAGTGTTTTAGGCCTCTGGAAGAAAAGACTTCCCATTCTCTCCCTGTTCCTCCTCTTTTCTCCAGTTCTCTTTTTTTTTTCCCCAAGGCAAGTTCAATGCAAGTAGATTTTGTTTTTCCTAAGGTAGGTCATAGAAACACAAGAAGATGCTTTAGGTCTAGGGGGTGTTTCTTGTCTCACAAGAAAAGGGAGGAGTTCAATGCTCTCAGCTACACACACACACACACACACACACACACACACACACACACACACACACACACACACACACACACACACACACACACACACACACACACACA
>NW_012278599.1:0-1822 GCF_000151885.1 Dipodomys ordii
GGCGTCCTGACGCGGCCTAGGCCCGGTGGAGCCTCCCGCCTTTTGCAGAGCAGCCGGCGCCCGCAGGGTGACGCGGGGCCGCGGAGCACAAAAGGCCGAGCGCGCTGCCCGCTGTCGCTGGCGGCCCCCGGTGCCCAGGGGCTGCGGCCTTGCCCGTTCTGAGGGCCTTGCAGCCTCTTTCCAGCCGGCTTAGCCTTTGTTTTCTTAGCCCCTTTTTCAAACGATGAGACATCCAAAAGCCCGTCATTCACTCACTCTGCTCTTCCACCCAGGAGTTGGGGCCCGACTGAGTACAGACAGTCCCTCATGGAAAGCCTGAGTCCAGGCCCAGATGAGAACCGGGGATGGTCAGATCCAAAAGGATTGACCTTAGAAGCCATGGAGCATACACTGTCACCCCACGAGAAGAGACTTGTTCATGTCCCAGGGACTGGATACCGGGTGCCCTGTTCTTTCACAGTGGGCCTGCTCAATTCGTGGGTGACTCTAGAGTACGCTTAGGTACCACCCGCCGTCTTGAGTCTTGTGATATTTCAATGTCTGGAGGGAGATGGAGGTGATCTTACCCCATTTTACACGGGAGGCAAGGGGGTTCTCTTTGAGGTGGCAGAAGTGTGGGAAGAGCTCAGGCTTCAAGCCGACAAATCGGGGTTTGTCTGCAACTCTTTACTGCATATGACCTTGGGCAGATTACTCCTTGGATTTGTTACTTATAAAATGGACACATTTGTTAATAGCTTGGACAGCCGGAGGAGGAAGGGTGTGACCCAGTAAGAGCAGGCTAACAATACTGTCATCCAGCTCAGGACTCCACCTCCTCAGCCTATTTTCCTCTGGGGACTCCGTGATGAGCATTATCAGGCTGCTTGGAAGTGGGGTGGAAGAGTAAGGCGTTAAGAGCTGGAAGAGCATTTTTAATTAAAAAAATTTTTTCTTTGTGCTGGTACTGGGTTTTGTCAGCTTTTTTTGCTCAAGGCAGTGCTCTACCACTTGAGCCAGAGCCCCACTTGCAGCTTTTTGGTGGTTAATGAGTCTCAGACTTTCATGTCCGGGATGGCTTTGAACTTTGATCCGTAGATCTCAGCCTCCTGATTACAAGGGTGAACCACCAGCACCCCACTTAAAAAAAATTTTTTTTTTGGTTGTGTGGCTTGAACTTGGCTTGGGTGCTGTTCCTGAGCTCTTCAGCTCAAGGCTAGTGCTCTACCACTTGAGCCACAGCACCACCTCTGGTTTTCTGGTGGTTTATTGAAAATAAGAGTCTCACGGGCTTTCCTGCCCAGGCTGGCTTTGAACTGTGATCCTCAGAGCTCAGCTTCCTGAGTAGCTAGAATTACAGGCGTGAGCCACCGGTGTCTGGCTCCCACTTACTATTTTTTGTCAACCAGGGGTCTTGAACTCAGGGCCTGGGCTCTGTCCCTGAGCTTTTTCACTCAATGCTAGTGATCTACCACTTTGAACCACAGCTCCACTTCTGGTTTTCTGGTGGTAAATTGGAGGTAAGAGTCTCACAGACTTTCCTGCCCTAACTAGCTTTGAACTGCAGTTATTAGATCTCAGCCTCCTGAGCAGGTAGGATTACAGGTGTGAACCATCAGCATCCCGGCTCCTACTTAGTTATTTTTATTTATTTTTTTTTAATTTTTGGGTCCGGTCGTGGGGCCTGAACTCTGGGCCTGAACGCTGTCCCTCAGCTCTTTAGCTCAAGGCTAGCGCTCTACCACTGGAGCCACAGTGCCACTTCTGGCTTTTTTCTTTTTGCTTATGTGGTGCTGAGGAATCGAACCCAGGGCCTCAGGCATGCAAGGCAAGTGCTCTACCA
>NW_012278600.1:0-2088 GCF_000151885.1 Dipodomys ordii
CCTATGTTTCTTTGGGCCTGGCTTACTTAATACTTGGGAAAAATATCATTGATATTTTTATTTGAACATTCAACTTGTTGGGGGAGAGATTGTTATTGTTTGGTCCAAAGGAAGTCAGGTATGTTCACCTTTCTCCTTAGTGAATCAGCAACTTTATTTTTATTTTTTAATTGTGAAAATACGGTACAGAGGGGTTACAATTACAAGGGCAAGGTAATGATTGCATTTCTTATCAAGCATTGTTGCCTCCTCCTTTTTTTTCCCCTTTCCATCCCTTTCCATCTCCCCACCACCTTCCTCCCAAAGTTGTAACTTTAAAAGCAAGGCATGATACTATCATGATCTATCTATCTATCTATTTTGTGTCTGTTCTAATGCTTCAACTCAGGCCTAAGCACTGTCTTTGAGCTTTATTTCCTCAAGGCTAATGCTCTATCACTTGAGCCACAACTCCATTTCTGACTTTTTTGGTGGTTAATTGAAGACAAGAGTCTCATGGGGGGCTGGGAAGGTGGCTCAGTGGTAGGGCACTTGCCTTGCATGCCTGAGGCCCTGGGTTTGATTCCTCAGGACCACATAAGCAAAAAGAAAAAAGCCAGAAGTGGCGCTGTGGCTCAAGTTGTAGAGCGCTAGCCTTGAGCTGAAGAGCTGAGGGACAATGCCCAGGCCCAGAGTTCAGGCCCCATGACCAGACCCCCCCCCAAAAAAAATAGTCTCATAGACTTTTCTGCCAGAGCTGGCTTGGAACTATGATCCTACTGAGTAATTAAGATTATAGGCATGAGCCACTGGTGCCTGGTTAAATATAAACATTTTTATAACTGCATTCCCTTAAAACTGATAATAGTAATATATGCAAACATAGAAATAGCATACTGAACCCTACTAATGTGTACAAATAATATATATTTATGAATTACTTTAAAATGATCAGAGCTTAGATAACTTAATCTGGAATTAATAGATTTCTCACAGAAATATATTTAATATTGCTGCCAGTATCCTTCCAGTTAGCTTTATATTTTCTATTAACAAAAATATGAAATGATATAGTTTGTTAGACAATATATAGAAATGTCTTTATTCTCTAATGTAAGTTAATTGAATTTTGAAAAAATTTTTGTCAACCTGTTACAAAAAGAACAATTACTTTCCTTGGTTACTAACAAGTTTTCTTTATAACATAAATTCATGCTGCCAACCCTCCTGTCTGATTAAAACATAATTTTAATATTTTTGAATGTAGATTTGACATTTCACATGATGATGATATAATACAGGTAAGTTGTGTAAGATGCATACTTTTTAATTTGGGTGGTTCTGGGTTTTGAATTTGGAGTCTCACACTTGCTAGGCAGGCGATAGCTGGATGGGTAGCTATTTTGCTGAGCTATTACTAAAGCCATTTTTTTTTGCACTGGTCATTTTTGAGGTAGAGTCTTACTTCCTGCTTGGGAGTACACCTGGACCAGGGTCAGCCTATTTTGGATTTCCCAACACAGCTGGAATGATAGGTGCCCGATATCACACAGTTTTTTTTTTTTCTTTTTCCATTGAGATGAGAGCCTTCCACTTTTCTGCCAGGGACGGCCTTGAATCACAATCCTCCCAATCTCAGTCTTCCATGTAGCTGGGATGACAGATGTGAGCCACAGGCACTTGGCATTTTTTTTATACTTACATCATTTGTGCTGCTAGTATTGATTTCTTTCTCAGCAATTACTTTCATATTTCCTCCTCCTCCTTCTTCTCCTTTCTCCATGTATTTCTGTTGTTTTTTCTAAAATGCTTCATGTTTATTTTTAACTGTTCAGAGCAATGGAAACCTCGTATATCTTAAAAACTGTCCTCTCACTGATAAAGAAGGCAACTAATAAGGTTTCTATGCTCCTGGCTATATTTTCCTTATAAACATGCTGATGGAAAATAAAACAATAATGCCAAAGAGAAAAAACAACCAAACCTCTGTCCTATTACAGATACCATTTTGGAGCATGCATTAGAGTTACATGCTTGACTCAGACATATTCTAGTTATTGCAGATAAGAGAAATCATGGGACCTATGTTTCTTTGGGCCTGGCTTACTT
>NW_012278601.1:0-2379 GCF_000151885.1 Dipodomys ordii
CCCGGGAGCGCGGGGTGCGTGGGGGTGGCCCACCCCGTCGTCGCGGACGGAAGGCGCGAGCCTGGCGGCCACCTCGCTCAAACGGAGCTCCCGGCCGCCCCCAAGGCCCTGCCCGCGCCAGCCCGGGGGACGGGCTGCCTGGTTCCCGATCCTTCCCTCCCCCTCGCACCCCTCCCCCAAAGTGACACCTTCTGCCAACTCCAGACACCAGCCGGTTGCCATACGTTCGGGCACGCAGGTTTCCTGTCCCCCTCCATGTGCCACCCATTTGGAGCAGAACCGGTGTACGTTCTACTGGTAATTACTACCCACAGTTGCTAGCAGCTCCCAGGGTTCTGGTTCACTGGAGTACCGGCGCTGTCGACTTCCACTGGACCACGAAGACCTAGAATTAAATCGATGGCCGTGCGTGTCCTTGGACCTTTTGTCACCGGTATTCTTTAGGGCCTGCCTGAAATCAGACTTTGATTTGATGGTTACCTTCGGTGCCCCCCCCCTCAAAAATCAGTTCTGTTTTCAAGGAATGATTTTTTTTTTACAATTCATTCTAAATTTCTGCTTCATTAGCACCCTCAGAATTTTCTGGTAATTTTTCGTGGCACTCTGGTTGTCATTCCCCTTGATGAAGTTAGGATCTTTGGTTTTTATCGTTCTTAATTGCACTAAAAAGGCACAACTATGGAGATCAGAATATAGACCTGGAAAAGATTCTTAGGGGAAGAAAATAGAAATGAAAAGCTGTTTTGATATGGACAGCGAATTTGAAGTCCCGGAAAGTTACAGAGTTGATGGTATAAAGAGAGGAAAGCCTGATTTAAAGGAGAAAACAAAATCCGAAACTGAAGTTCTAATGCTACGTAAAAAATGCAACCAGTTTTCAAAATCTAAGGTGCATAAATGAAGAGATGCTTTAAAAAGTTTTGCGATTGGTATTTTTTGTCAGATTTTCAGTATTTCGGTTTTTCAATCAACTGAATTGTAACAATACTTGGAATTTAGTGACAGTGGTAGTTATGATAATTAAATGGCACAATCGAGAAAGTGTGTGACCTGTATTGTTCTTAGTGACCATCATCAAAGACATTTAGATAACCTGATAGTGGATAAGGTGTTCCAAGTATATTTTTCCCTTTTTATATATGATATATATTATAAAATATACAACTATATGCTCATATATTTTATTATCAACTTTAATTACCATTATATTTTATACTATTATACTATCATCATTTATACTTAGGCATAATTTATACTGAAACAAGTATAAGTAGTGTGATTTAAGGTGTTAAGAGGGTTTTAGAACCATTTTTAAGACTTGATAATTAGCTGGATGCCAATGGCTTGTGTCTGTAAGCCCAGCTACCCAGGAGACTGAGATCTGAGGATAACAGTTCCAAGCCAGTCTGGGCAAGAAGTCTGTAAAACTCTTATTTCCAAATAAGCACCAAAAAGCTTGAAGTGAAGCTTTTTTAAGTGGTAGAATGCCATCCTAGAGCGAAAAAGCTAAGGAATAGTGTCCTAGCTCTGAGTACAAGCCCCAGATCTGGTTTGTGTGTGCACACTACACATACACACAAAATAAGATACATTCTCTATTATATTACACACTTAAATTTATTTAAAATATTTAATCGGAACAAAATTGCTAGTAACAGAAAAGTTTTTTAAAGATCTAAGGGAATTAGAATCTTAAAATGAAAAATGAGAAACAGTGTCCTGCTTAACCTCTTCTCATACAGAGTCCTTTCCTTTAGAGACAACTACTTCTTGTGAAGTTCCTCTTGGGGTCCTAACTACAGTTGGTTATGTACAACCAGGCTTATTCTGGATCAGTCATCTAATGTTCTAAAAATTCTTTGGAAGTTCACAGATATAAAATTTTATTTCCAGGTAGAAATTGTGTACCACTTCAGACACATTTACTTAAACTTTCTTATCATTTATGGTTACTTTTACATTAAAATATAATTAAGCATGATTAATCATGGAACACTTTTTGGTTAGAAAAAGAAGCTTGGACAAAAATCTCTATACACTGTGATCAAATGTAAAGTATATGGCAGTGATTATAAAACAAGTCAAATTCTATTACAGTGAATGTCCAAATATACCAGATGTTGCTTTGTATTCAACGAAATACAATCAGTTACATTATAAAGATTCACCAAGTGTTAATTTTTTAAAGCTTGATGACTTCTTTTTAAAAAAAATTATCCGGGGCTGGGAAGGTAGCTCAGGGGTAGAGCGCTTGCCTTGCATGCATGAGGCCCTGGGTTCGATTGCTCAGCACCACATAAGCAAAAAGAAAAAAGCCGGAAGTGGCGCTGTGGCTCAAGTGGTAGAGCGCTAGCCTTGAGCTGAAGAGCTGAGGGACAA
>NW_012278602.1:0-2055 GCF_000151885.1 Dipodomys ordii
TCAAGTGGTAGAGCGCTAGCCTTGAGCTGAAGAGCTGAGGGACAGCGCCCAGGCCCAGAGTTCAGGGCCCATGACCGGACCCAAAAAAAAAAAAATTAATTTGCTGCTATATTGGGATTTTTCTAGAGCTGTCAGCTTGGTATCTTGAGAAATGATTCACCCACCAATCCTATCAGAGATGCAATATAGCCTACGGTTTGACTTTTTTCACAACCCCCAAATTTGTTCAAAAGTTTACCTGCTTTCTAAAGCTCCAACAACTAAAGCAATCAGGTAGCAGGGTATTGGAACCTAAAGAGGGAAACACACATACCACATATATTATTTTCTCATAATGGTGCAGAGTCAGACGATTCATATTTACAATTAAAACAAATTTCCTTGGGGCTGGGAAGGTGGCTCAGTGGTAGAGCGCTTGCCTTGTGCCTGAGGTCCTGGGTTTGATTCCTCAGCACCACATAAGCAAAAAGAAAAAAGCCGGAAGTGGCACTTTGGCTTAAGTGGTAGAGTGCTAGCCGTGAGCTGAAGAGCTGAGGAACAGCGCCCAGGCCCAGAGTTCAGGCCCCATGACTGGACCCCCCAAAAAAAACAAAAACAAAAAAATTTTCCTTTTGAATTTCCTCTGATTACTTCCCTTTTGTACTTCTCAAATGGGTCTCAATTTAAAGAGGACAAATAGTTCAAAACTATGATGCAAAACATCTGCAACCCTCTAATTGCCTCTCATTCTACACAGCAGGAAAGCTTCTGCCACAGGAAAGCCATTACTGTAATCTAAAAGCTACACTCAGTATTTCTCCAAAAGTATCCTGTAAGAAAGAAACGTTGCTTTGTCTTTATGGGAGGTTTTCTCAACTTTTGAAGCATTTTCCAAATGCTAAATGCTAAATTCCTTAACATTTAAAATCACCAATAAGTGGATGCCAAATTTATGACAGTTTGAAATCTGAGATGTCAAGATGGGAGCAAAATTGTCCATTATGAGATTATTAGTAAAACGAAGACACAAAGTTTTACTCACCCACATATGGACACATGTGCATTCTGTTCATTAAAGTTCAAATATTCAAGTCGAATTACTGGCTACAAAGGAATTTTAAAACAATGCTTTTCTGCCCTAAGTTATAAACACTAAATCACTCACTTGTCCACATGGCTACAGGGCTAATGAAGAAATGACCTAAAAGAATATGAAGCCTGCCCTGCTACTGACTAGAGTGTGAGAAATGGAATCTGGGGACTCTCTGTTTTGCCTATTCAACAACTTTCTTTCTTCAGTACTCTTAGTAAATGGAACACAAAGAAAATGAAACAAAGAAAACAAAAAAGAGCAGTTTAAAACAAAACAAAACACTCCTGAAATACCAAGAGCTAGTGTGCTGTCTGGATGGGTACAGCTATTTGTAGCCTGCCATCAACTGAAACAAAATCTGGACACTATGACCTTACTTTTTGATTAAATTTGTATATTTTCCTGCTTGGATCTTCTGGGTCAGGTGCATCTCCATCTCGAATAGCACTCATAAGTGCCACCAGTTCTTTAGGGACAGACACCTAATCAAGAGGAAAAATCACTTCCAGTTATAAATAAAAAGGTCCATGCATCTTAAACTACAATGATAAAACAATCCCCTTAACTATTCTTGATCACCTATATAATAGAATATGAACACAAAACCTATCAGTAAAACTTGCCATAGATAAAGCTGGTTTCTTTTACAGTGAATATCAAGCAAGGTGCTGGTGGCTCATACCTGTAATCCTAGTCAGGAGGCTGAGATCTGAGGATCGAAGTTCAAAGCCAGCCCAAGCAGGAAAGTCTATGAGTCTCTTGTCTCCAATTAAAAACCAAAAAGCCAAAAATGAAGCTGTGGCTCAAGGGCAGAACTCTAGCCCTGATCAAAAAAGCTCAGGCCCTGAGTTAAAGCCCCAGAACCAGCACACGCACATGCGCATGCGCGTGCGCGCACAACCACTCACACTCACACACACACACACACACACACACACACACACACACGCACATGCGCATGTGCGTGCGCGCACAACCCCCCC
>NW_012278603.1:0-2035 GCF_000151885.1 Dipodomys ordii
CACAAGGATGTCTGGAGAAAAGAATTTGTTGCAGGGTAAACTGCAAATCTCCAAGGAGGTAAAAAGTCTAGTGTATGGGAGAGAATGAGCAGAAACAATAGAAGAGAAGACAGACAAGCAAAGGTGAGATAAGAAGAAGGTGCGGGAGGAGCATCTGAAGCTAAGGAGAGACGTGATCTGTCATGATGGTCTAGTAGCTGTATTGAAATAGACTAAATGCAGGCAACTTGAACAGGAACTCAGAGTTCAAACAACAATAAACTAATAAACCAGAAAAAAGAATGTAAAAATGTTCAGGTTGCAATTATAAAATTTTTCATATTTCTTATAGTTGATAAAGCACTTGTTAGATCCATTACCTTGCTTGATTCTCATGAGTGAATGCATGCTTTGTGATAACCTGTATAACACGTGTTTCAGAGCTGAGAAAAATGTAGCACTGAAGGTCAGGGTTCTGACCCAACACAGGCCAGTCTCATGTGAAGGAGCTAGCTCTGGTATCAAGGACTTGACCTCTGCATCAAACTGAGTGCTCTATCACATCACAGTTTGCCAATTTCTAAGTTGAAAGCAAATCTTCCTAAGTGGTAAGTGGTTGTATGTTAGATTTATCCTAGCAAAAAGTGAGATATTTGGGGCTGGGAATGTAGCTTAGTGGCAGAGTGCTTGCCTAGCATGTATGAAGACCTGGATTCGATTCCTCAATACCACATAAGCAGAAAAAGCCAGAAGTGGTGCTGTGGCTCAAGTGGTAGAGTGCTAGCCTTGAGCAAAAGAAGCTCAGGGCCAGTGCCCAGGCGCTGAGTTTAAGCCCCAAGACTGGCTAAAAAAAAAAAAAAGGTGAAATTTTTTAAAAGATTTAAAAATAGTTTCTTTCACTTACTGACCTCTGTGTGTGTGTCTCTGTGTGTGTGTCTCTGTCTCTGTCTGTCTCTGTCTCTGTCTCTCTCTATCTCTCTGTCTCTGTCTCTCTCTCTCTCCCTCTTTCTCTCCCTCTCTCTCTTTCTCTTACTTAAGTCTTTATTTCAGTTCCTAGAAATACTGGAAGTAAATAAAAAGTCTGGCTGGGCAATCAGGCAAAGGCCCCTTCCCATAAAAGTTCGGCATCCCAAAAGGGAACCCTACTACATTGTTGGTGGGAGTATAAACTTGTTCAACCATTTTGGAAAGCAGTATGGAGGTTCCTCAAAAGACTCCACATAGAGCTCCCCTATGACCCAGCAATACCACTTTTGGGCATTTACCCAATGATCACAAACAAGACCATACTAAGGCTACCAGCACAACTATGTTTATTGCAGCATTATTTGCCATAGCTAAGATATGGAACCAACCCAGATGCCCCTCAGTAGATGAATGAATCAAGAAAATGTGATGCACACACACACACACACACACACACACACACACACACACACAATGGAATTCTATGCCTCTATCAGAAAGAATGACATTGCCCCATTTGTTAGGAAATGAAAAGACTTGGAAAAAATTATATAAAGTGAAGTAAGCCAGGCCCAAAGAAACATAGGTCCCATGGTTTCCCTTATTTGCAATAGCTAGTATAAGTTTAGGACAAGCAGAAAAGGTCAAAAGCTATGTACATATGACCATATAAGATGATGTTAAGGGAAATGAACCCCAAGATAGGGACACAAATTTTTTTCTTGCTATTGTTTTCAACATATTTATAATGACTATATGATTTTTTTGGTTTCTTTTGTATGCTCTTCCCCCATGGTATAACCCCTGCTTTCATTGTATTTGATTCCAGTGCCCTGCATCTTGTATATACATTTTTCTAACTTGAGGAGGGGAAGTAGGAAAAAATGCTTAAATAAGGATACAGGTTGACCCATTGTAACAATGAAATGTACAAGACACTATGTTTTTTATTGTTTTATTTGTTTATTTGTTCTTTGTTTTTAATTTTATTTTTTTGTGAACATACTGTACAGAGGGGTTACAATTACATGGGCAGGATAATGCATACATTTCTTACCAAGCATTGCAGCCTCCTCCTTTGTTTACCCTT
>NW_012278604.1:0-1355 GCF_000151885.1 Dipodomys ordii
TACCACTGAGCCACTTTCCCAGCCCCAGGAATGTATATCTTTGCACTAATGATTGTGGTGGTATTTTCACAGATGTATACTCATGGAGTTCTAATCATAAGATAAGCTCAGGTACATCATATACAGCAATTAAAGAGTCAAATAATAGAGGATCTCTTTGCACTGGAGTCAAAAGCATAAGCTACATAAAAACACAATGCTAACATTACTGAAATATGTAACTAAAATAAGAATGGCCTTCTGAAAATAGCATTTATGGGACAATGACAAATAATAGTCATGGTTTTGTGGTTTGTTGATCAGACTTCAGTAAAGTAGTTTTCCAAACAAACAAAATAACTCCCTACTGCTTCCTCCAAATTTTCCTTTCAGAAGAAGTCTGCCATATCTCTATATTATTGCATGTGTGTTTGTGGATAAGTTTTTAAAAATATTGTTAAAAACAATTTTGCCTAATGCTCTTCGTTTTTTTCTTATTTGACTCGTAGATAATTTGGAATTATGCTCTTTTATTTCCAAATACTTAAGAATTGTCCTAGAGGCTGGGAAGTTGGCTCAGTGGTAGAGCACTTGCCTTGCATGCCTGAGCCCCTGGGTTCGATTCCTAAGCACCACATAAGCAAAATGAAAAAAGCTGGAAGTAGCACTGTGGTTCAAGTGGTAGAGCGCTAGCCTTGAGCTGAAGAGCTTAGGGACAGCGCCCAGGCCCAGAGTTCAGGCCCCATGACCGGACCCCCACCCAAAAAAGAAGAATTGTCCCAATCTTATCTTAATTTATTTATATATACCTTACTTATATTTTATATATACCTTAGCTATCATTTAATATACATTTTTGATATAATACATATTGTAAGATTTAATCTTATTAAGCTGTATAGTTACATTTTATTATCCAGCATATAGTCTCTTTGTCTGAGTAATTCCTATCCATATGGAGAAAAATCTGACTTCTGTTTCTAGGTATGGTGATCATTACATATCAATTAGGACTGAGTGGATGCTAATATTGGTTAATTTTTGTTTTTAAAATGTATCTTGTTAGATACACAGTATTCATGGGATCTTAGTGATAACTGTTTTGAATCTAATCTTTAACATTTACTAGGAATATTTAATTTCTGTTATTATTCATATTGTCAAATTTAAGCCTGTTACTTTTCCACGTATCGTTTCTTGGCCTAACAATTATTTGTTGCTGCATTTTTTTCTCTTCTGATTTAGATTTTGTTAATAAGTATATCATAGTATTTCATTTTATCTCTTAAGTAAGTAGAGCACTTAGCATGTAGTTAATAACTTCTTTGGGGACTAGATTTATTTTCCCATTTTCTTTTTTCTTTTTTTTTTTTTTT
>NW_012278605.1:0-2138 GCF_000151885.1 Dipodomys ordii
GAGGAAAAGAAGAATCGATATCAGACCATTTCTATAATAAAGTCCTGATTTTTCTGGTAGCAGACGGAGCAAAAATAAGGGAAAGGATTTGGAACAAATGAAGACAATTTGTGTAGAACTTATGAACTGATGAGGATGACAGACAGAAGCTTCTCCAGGCTAGGAAACTCAAATGGCTGCTTGGTAGTTGTGGGAAGTAGGAAAATAAGAGGAACCCCCAAATTAGTGGTGATGGCATGGGAAGGTATGAAAAATGTAAAAGGAGCAATGAGTTTTTGTTCATTTGTGGCTTCTGGTGTGAGATCTTATCTGAAATTCAGATATCAGCACTGAAGACTGTCAGAAAGCCAGTCCTCAGCTCCCCCTGGAGACAGGTAAGTCACATTTTATAAGCAATGATTCAATTAGTGGGCATAACAGTTGCCACAAAAAATTTTAGAAAGCGAAAATGACTTCCTCATCTGGGCATAGTGGCTCACACCTGATATCCTAACACTTGAAGACAGAGGCAGAAGCTGATGGCAAGCTGGAGGCCAGCTATCAAGACTCTATGTATAGTTCACTTGCTTTTCTTTGGAGGGGGGAAGTCAGTTGTGGGGCTTGAACTGAGGGTCTGGGAACTGTCCGCAAGTTTTTCTGCTCAAGGCTAGCACTCCGCCATTCTGAGCCAAAGTTCTACTTCCAGATTACTGGTGGTTACCTGGAGATAAGAATCTCATGGGAACCATGAACCCCTTCCCCATCTGGCCTTGTTCCCCTTGTGAAACAAATTACCCTGACCTCTGTCCTGCCTAACTTAACTTTACTGCCTGATAAAAAGGAACCCTAGAGCTGGGAAGGTGGCTCAGTGGTAGAGTGATTACCTAGCATGCATGAGGCCCTGGGTTCGATTCCGCAGCACCACATAAATAGAAAAAGCTGGAAGTGGTGCTGTGGCTCAAGTGGTAGATTGCTTGCCTTGAGCTGAAGAGGTCAAGGACAGCGCCCAGGCCCAGAGTTCAAGTCCAACAGCCAAAAAAAAAAAAAAAAAAAAAGGAACTCTAGTTATAAAGGAGATGCTCCGGGGCTGGGAAGGTGGCTCGGTGGTAGAGTGCTTGCCTTGCATGCATGAGGGTTCGATTCCTCAGCATCACATAAGCAGAAGAAAAAAAAAGCTGGAAGCGGCGCTGTGGCTCAAGTGGTAGAGCACTTTCCTTGAGCTGAAAAGCTGAGGGACAGTGCCCAGGCCCAGAGTTCAGACCCCACGACCGGACCCCAAAAAAAAAACAAAAACAAAGGAGGTGCTCCATTTTCTCTTCAGCCTGGCTGAAGGGCACTTAATGCCCTTCCAGATTTCATTTTAAATAAAATCTGGTTGTCTCCTGAGTTTTTAGTCTCATGGCCAGGCACTGTAATTCTAGCTACTCTGGAGGCTGAGATCTAAGTATCCCAGTTTGAAGCCAGCCCCAGCCCTGGCAGGAAGATCCAAGAGACTCTTATCTCTAATTAACCACCAGAAAACTAGAAGTTGCTCAAAGTGGTAGAATGCTAGCCTTGAGCAAAAGAGCTCAGGGACCATTGCACGGGCGCAGTCCAAGTTGACTAACCAAAAACAAACAAAAAAAAAAAACACCTTCCTGGAGTTTCCTGCCCAGGCTGGCTTCAAACTGTGATCTTCATATCTCAGCTTCCTGAGTACTAGAATTACAGATGCAAGTTACCAGCACCCAATTCAGTTTCTTTTCACTCTAGGATATTTTTTGTATTTTAAGCTTTCTATTTTATATCATACGCTATAAATGGAAATAAACATAAAGATTGGGGTGAATAAAGCCCTAAAAGTTAAGTGAGTACAAAATGCTTCTTTAATTCACTTTGATTCTCAAGTAAACTCCAAATGTGAGAAGAGCCAATAAATTTGAAAAATTCAGGGAACTCTTCCACTGAAGAGACTCTGCACAGTGGTACAATGTTTCCTCTTACCAATGTCTAACAGAAACAGCAGAGCTAGCCGGGCGCTGGTGGCTCACGCCTGTAATCCTAGCTACTCAGGAGGCTGAGATCTGAGGATCGCAGTTCAAAGCCAGCCCGGGCAGGAGAGACCGTGAGACTCCTATCTCCAATAAACCACCAGAAAACCGGAAGTGGCGCTGTAGCTC
>NW_012278606.1:0-1577 GCF_000151885.1 Dipodomys ordii
ACCACCACCACCTCCACCACCACCATCACCTCCCACCAACACACACACACATACACACACACACAACCACCACCACCTCCACCACCACCATCACCTCCCACCAACACACACACACATACACACACACACAACCACCACCACCTCCACCACCACTATCACCTCCCACCACCACACACATACACACACACACAACCACCACCACCTCCAACTACCACCACCTCCACTACCACTATCACCTCCCACCAACACACACACACACACACACACAAAACCACCACCACCTCCAACCATCACCACCTCCACCACCACTATCACCTCACACCACCACACACACACAACCACCACCACCACCTCCAACCACCACCACCTCCACTACCACTATCACCTCACACCACCACACACACAACCACCACCACCACCTCCACCACCACCATCACCTCCCACCAACACACACACACACACAACCACCACTAACTCCCACCAACACACACACCACCATCACCCACACAGAAGCAGACACTACCACCTCCCACCAACATACATAAACACACACACACCACACACACTGATACACTCACACCACCTTCCACACTACCACATACCGTTACCTCCCACCAACACACACACCACCCCCACACTGACATATACACATCACCTCCTACACTGGCACATACCCCACCCCACCATCTCCCACAGTGATACACACACATACACACACACACATACACACACACACTATCTCTGGATCATACCTCCATCTCCACAATCATACACATGCACAAACACATGCATCAAAATGTACCCACCCACATGACCCACACAACCCCACCACACACAACCACAGGCCTCGCACGCCTTCCACGTGCCAGGTCCATCCTGTACAAACAGTGGGGCCCGGCCTGGGAGGTGCAGCAGGAACAGAGCTGCCTCCCTGCCTGACATGACCTCAGGGAAGGCTGCGGGAAGCCAGCAAGGAGCAGGTGAGGAAGCTTTAGAAGGGGTGACTGGGGCCCCTTGGAAAGTGAACTCTTCCTACGGGGTAGGAGCCTGCCAAATAAAGAGCTGGGAAAGCAAAGGGAACAGACACTGCTAAGGCAGGAAGCCTGTGTGGGAAATAAGAAGAAGAGGCTGTGATAGACAGCTGTGAGCAGGTGGTAAGCAGCACCCGGCCCTTGGCCAATCCCCGGAGAGTAGGCATTAGTGGAGAAGTAATAAGTCACTGCAAAGCTTTAATAGGGAGTGACAGGATCTGATTATATCATTAAGCCACTACTTTAACTAAAAGAAACCATGGGAGAACTTTTTATTCCAAATCTCAGTGGCCAGGGCCTTTCTAATTATAACCAAACCCAGATGCCATAAAAATAAAATGAGTACATTTGGCTGTATGAAGCATGTTTAATTCTGCATGGGAAAATATTCTAATGTAAGTTCAAAATACAAAGTGTTAGACAGGAGGGGAACATACTTCTGATTTTTTTTTTTTTTTTGGTCGGCCGTGGGGCTTGAACTCTGGGCCTGGGCGCTGTCCCTCAGCTCTTCAGCTCAAGGCGAGCGCTCAACCACTTGAGCTACAG
>NW_012278607.1:0-1109 GCF_000151885.1 Dipodomys ordii
AAAAAAAAAAAAAAGATGGAATCTCAGAACTTTTTTTGTCTGGCTGGTCTGCTGGAACTCAGCTATGATTATTCTGCATAGCTAGTTTGACAGGCATGTGCTACCTTGTTTAGCTACTAGCTGAGTAGTCTCATAAACTTTTTGCTTAGGAAGGCCTCAAACTTGTGATCCTACTGATCTCAGCCTCCCGAGTAACTAGTATTGTAGGTATGAACCACTGTGCCTGGCTTACTAGTTTGTTTTTTGTTTGTTTTCTGGTCATTCATGGGGCTTGAACTCTGGGCCTGGGCGCTGTCTCTGAGCTCTTCAGCTCAAGGCGAGTGCTCTACCATTTGAGCCACAGTGCTACTTCTGGTTTTCTGATGATTAATTGGAGATAAGAATTTCTGGGGCTGGGAAGGTGGCTCAGTGGTAGAGTATTTGCCTTGCATGCATGAGGCCCTGGGTTCAATTCCTCAGCACCACATAAGAAAAAAAAGCTAGAAGTGGCACTGTGGCTCAAGTGGTAAAGCGCTAGCCTTGAGCTGAAGAGCTGAGAACTAGCGCCCAAGCCCTGAGTTCAAGCCCCATGACTGACCAAAAAAAAAAGATAGTAGTGGTTCAGTTCTAAGTACCAGGTCCAATAAGATAAATCCAAAGTGGTAAGAAACATATTCAGGGACAAAGAGCTTTCTCATCTTGCTACATTCATACCTGGGAGGAAGTAATCCTAGCAACTTCCTTCAACTCATTGGTCAATTCTAGAGCACACATCTTAGACAATTTACTAACAAAAGGAATCAGGATTGCCAGGCTTGGCTAATCTCATTTATTTCCTGGGATTTAACACTGTGTTGCCTGAAGACATTAGAATTCTGCTAATAGATGAAAGGAAGAGAATGATTCCTGGGTGATCAATCGGCAAGGTTTACCTTAAGTTTCTAGCAAAAAGTACCATTCAGAGAGGGACTCTATAAAGGAGTCCAGTGGAATCCTCTTGAAGGGCATTTTTTTTGGGGGGTCCGGTCGTGGGACCTGAACTCTGGGCCTGGGCACTGTCCCTCAGCTCTTCAGCTCAAGGCTAGCGCTCTACCACTTGAGCCACAGTGCCACTTCTGGCTTTTTTCTTT
>NW_012278608.1:0-1432 GCF_000151885.1 Dipodomys ordii
TAAGCAAAAAGAAAAAAGCCAGAAATGGCACTGTGGCTCAAGTGGTAGAGCGCTAGCCTTGAGCTGAAGAGCTGAGGGATAGCGCCCAGGCCCAGAGTTCAGGCCCCACGACTGGACCCCCCCCAAAAAAAATTCCCTTGAGCTCAGTAGGCATCCCTACTGGACTTGGTGGCTTACCTAGTAGTGCTGTTTCTTAATGCCACTCCTATCTGGGGCTGGAATGCCTCTGTGGTTCATTTTGGGCTTCTATCTACATACAGAGGTGATCTTCCTTAAACAAATGTCAGTATTATCCATCTTTCTCAGCTGGCAAATAGGGACCCTCTACACTACATGGGACTGTCTCATGGTTGAAGGAAGGAAATTGTAGCTCAGTGTCTGGCATTGGGTTAATACCTGCTCATGAGGCTTGCCTGTACCCTGTAGTCTTGCTCACATCTTACTCTTAAGGTCTTGCTTTTATGTTGTGATGGATGGCTAAGCTGAGCCAATCCAGCTTTCAACCTGGTAGATCTGACAGAATTCAGATATGATGGGCAGTTCTGGCTTTGGGGTATCTTGGTGATACAACTTTGGCACTTTGGCTCTACCAGGCTTATTAGTTTGCCAGGAGCAGTTTTTCAGGAAATACATCCTTCTTCTCTTCAGAGGGCATGACATTGATCTGAAACCCTAGGGGATTGTGTTGTAAATCTCCTGTTGAAGCTTGCTGTGCATTCCACACAGCATCTTTCCTCATACAGTTTTTCCTGTATTGTAGAATCTACGGTATACCCCACTGAAAACGGACAGCCTTGTCAGGTGCCAGTAGCTCACACTTGTAATCCTAGCTACTCAGGAGGCTGAGATCTGAGGATTTCAGTTTAAAGCCAGACTGGGCAAGAAAGTCCCTGTGAGACTCTTATTTCCAATTAATCACTCAAAAGCCAGAAGTGGTGCTGTAGCTCAAATGGTAGAGTACTAGGCTTGAGAGATAGTCCCCAGGCCCAAATTTCAAGCCCCACAATTGACAAAAAAACAAAACAAAACAAAAACCAACTTGACAGCCTTGCTAGGTGCTGGTGGCTCATGCCTATAATCCTAATTACTCACAGTACTGAGATCTAAAAATCCCCAGAACCTCCCCCCGCCACCAGGAAAGTTCATGAGACTGTTTAGGGTGGTATTTATTTATTTATTTTTGCTGGTCTTGGGCTTGAACTCAGGGCCTGGGTGCTTTCCCTGAGCCTGTTTGTACTCAAGGCTTTAGTGCTCTAGAGTTCAGCCACAGTACTAATTGTGGCTTTTTCTGAGTTTATTAGAGATAAGAGTCTCATGGAGGGGCTGGGAAGTTGGCTCAGTGGTAGAGTGCTTGCCTTGCATGCCTGAGGCCCTGGGTTCGATTCCTCAGCACCACATAAGCAAAAAGAAAAAAGCCGGAAGTGGCGCTGTG
>NW_012278609.1:0-1416 GCF_000151885.1 Dipodomys ordii
GTCTCTCCTGCCCGGGCTGGCTTTGAACCGCGATCCTCAGATCTCAGCCTCCTGAGTAGCTAGGATTACAGGCGTGAGCCACCAGCGCCCAGCTTATTTTTATTAATTTTTATTTTTGTTAATTTTTAAAATAATCAAAAAATAACCAATTTGAAAATAATGGAAAACAATAGAAAAGAAATACACTAAAATGCTAATAGTACTTGTCTATGTACAATTATGCACAATTTTCCCACTGAATTGTTTTCCAAGATTCCTAAAAGCAGCATATTCATGGTATACTAAGACATTGAAATTGGACTTCCAAAAGGTGTTAGAAAGAAAAATCAGGATATAAAACTCTTGTTGAATGAGGAGGCTGAAAACATTTTCTCCATTCTTTAGGCTGTCTCTTCACTCTCAATTATTTCCTCTGCTGTATAGAAGGAAGCTTTCTAAGGGAGGAGGTAACAACGTTCAACAAGAAATGTACCCATTACCTTACACATGTAACTGTAACCCCTCTGTATATCAACTTGGCAAAAAAAAATTAAATTTAACTTAAATTGTTAATCAAAAAAAAAAAAAAGAACCTCGGGGAAGGGAGGGAGGGAGGGGATGGTAGGGGGAAAACAATGGAGGGGGTAACAATGTTCAAGAGGAAGTGTACTCATTACCTCACTCATGTAACTGTAACCCTCTGTATAGTATCTTTACAATAAAAAAAAAAAATTAAATTGTTAAAAAAAAAAAGTAAGCCGGTGACTCACGCCTGTAATCCTAGCTACTCAGGAGGCTGAAATCTAAGGATGATGATTCAAAGCCAGCCTGGTCAGGAAAAGTCCATGAGACTCCTATCTCCAATAAACCTCCAGAAAACTGGAAGTGGCACTGTGGCTCAAGGGGTAGAGTGCTGGCCTTGAGCTGAAGAGCTGAGGGACAGCACCCAGACCCTTAGCTCAAGCCCCATGACCAACAACAACAACAACAAACAACAACAAAAAGTAAAAGAAAAAAAAAGAAGCTTTTTAGTTTGATATAATTTTTCTTGTTTTCTTTTCATTTTCTTATCCAAAAAATCCTTACCTACACCAGTGTCACAGAACGTTTCCCTTGTTGTCTTCTAGTGGTTTTATGGTTTGGGATACATTAAGTGTTTAATCTACCTTGGGCTCATTTTGGAACCTGGTCTCATTACTTTGCAGACAGACATTCAATTCTCCCCACACCATTATTAAAAAGCATGTCCTTGACCAAATGTGTGTTTTTGGCATCTTGGTTGAAAGTATTTTGGATGTAATTCTGTAAAGTTGTAAATGTCCTCAGTAAGATAAACACCAGGGGCTGGGAAGGTGGCTCAGTGGTAGAGCGCTTGCCTTGCATGCTCGAGGCCCTGGGTTCGATTCCTCAGCACCACATAAGCAAAAAGAAAAAAGC
>NW_012278610.1:0-1568 GCF_000151885.1 Dipodomys ordii
AGGAGGAGGCTACAATGCTTGATAAGAAATGTACTCATTATCTTGCCCATGTAATTGTAACCCCTCTGTACAGTATTTTCACAATAAAAATAAATAAATTTAAAAAATGAAAAGTAGTGCCAAAATTCTTTTCCTTAAATTCTGTGGGACAAACAAAAATTATCTTTCTATAAATGGAATATGGCTTACATAAACCACCAGCATGGCTTTGAGATAGTTCATCAGGGCCAATTCTTAAGTTAAGAATCCAGAACTAAACATACATAAAAGACTAGACCTGAGAGGGGAAGGGATGGTATGGGGAAACAAAGGAGGAGGCAACAATGCTTGATAAGAAATGTACTCATTATCTTGCTCATGTAATTGTAACCCCTCTGTATGGTATTTTCACAATAATAATTAAAAATAAAATAAATTAAAAATAAATGTTTGAATAATCACAATTAAAAAAAAAGACTAGACCTTACCCATAATTCTCAAACTTCCATAGGCTTCTGACTAACTTATTAGTCTATTGGAAAATGTCTTAAACTCCATAGGGTCAGATCAACATTGTGCCTGCCTCCATTACCTGGGAGCTTGGATTCTATTTACAGAAGCCTGGGGAATTCATTGCAGAAACATGCAAATTACAACCATCACCTTTAGAGCACAAAAGCCACTAATATTTCTCTTACTGCAATGCCTACTAAAAGATTTTTCTTTAATTGTGAGAATGCTGTATAGAGGGGTTACAATTACATGGGCAAGATAACGAGTATAATTGTTATCAAGCATTGTAGACTCCTCCTTTGTTTCCCCTTCCCATCCCTTCCCATCTCCCAACCCCCACCCGCAAAATTGTAAAGTTCGTTTTTTGACATAACGACTTTTACATCTCGTTGCAATGGGTCCACCTGTATCCCTAGTTAATCAACTTGTTTTTTTCCCTTCCTCTCCACAAATTATACCAACATCAAATACAGTGAAAACAGGGCATATACCGTTGGGGAGGGACATACAAAGGAACAAAGAAATCATCTTATAAGTATGTTAGAAACAATCACATGAAAGAAAAATATTTGAATACTTGAGGATCATTTCACCTAACATCAACTTATCTGACCTTTTCTGCTTGTCTCAGACATATACTAGTTATTGCAAATAAGGGAAACCATGGGACCTATGTTTCTTTGGGCCTGGCTTACTTCACTTAATATAATTTTTTCCAAGTCTTTCCATTTCCTAACAAATGGGGCAATGCCATTCTTTCTGATGGAGAAATAGAATTCAATTGTGTATATAGACCACATTTTCTTGATCCATTCATCTACTGAGGGGCATCTGGGTTGGTTCCAGATCTTAACCATGGTAAATAATGCTGCAATAAACATAGTTGTGCAGGTAGCTTCAGTATGGTCTTGTTTGTGATCATTTGGGTAAATGCCCAAAAGTGGGATTGCTGGGTCATAGGGGAGCTCTATGTGGAGTCTTTTGAGGAACCTCCCTACTACTTTCCAAAGTGGTTGAACAAGTTTACACTCCCACCAACAATGCAGTAGGGTTCCCTTCTTTCCACATCCCCTCCA
>NW_012278611.1:0-2312 GCF_000151885.1 Dipodomys ordii
GGAACAGATAGATTCCCAGTTGAGTTCTACAAGGCCTTCAAAGTAGAACTCACCAATACGCCTCCAACTCTTCAATTAAACTGAAAGTGAAAGTTGACTACCAAACTTTTTTTTTTTGTAGGTTGTGGGACTTGAACTCTGGGCATGGGTGCTGTCCCTCAGCTTTTCAGCTCATGGCTAGTGCTCTTCCACTTGAGCCACAGCGCCACTTCTGGTTTTCAGGTGCTTTATTGGAGATAAGTGTCTTACGGCCTTTCCTGCCTGGGCTGGCTTTGAACTGTGATCCTCAGATCTCAGCCTCTTGAGTAGCTAGGATTACAGGTATGAGCCACCAGAGCCTGGCTCCAAACTCTTTCTATGAAGCCAACATAACTCTCATCCCAAAACTAGACAGGACTCATCAAAGAAAGAGAACTATAGACCCATTTCTTTGATGAACACTGGTGCAAAACTTAACAAAATTCTGGCAATTGACTTCAACAATTCATCAAAAAAATCATACATTATGATCAAATGGGATTCATTTCAGGAATGCAAAGTTGGTTCAATATATGCAAATCAAATAATATAATTCATCACATCAACAAGAGCAAGGATAAAAACCACATGAGCATCTCAGTAGATGCAGAAAAGTCATTTGACAAGATCCAACACCCCTTTATGATGAAAGCTCTGGAGAAACTAGGAATCCATGGAACATTTCTCAATATAATAAATGCTATGTATGACAAACCTATAGCTAGCATTATACTTAAAGATGAAAAGCTAAAGCCATTTCCTCTAATTTCAGGAACTAGACAAGGATGTCCATTCTCTCTACTTCTCTTCAACTTAGTATTAGAATGCCTATCTAGAGCAATACATCAAGATACAAACATAAATGGGATCCAAATAGGGAAAGATGAAGTAAAACTTTCCCTCTTTCAGATGACATGATCTTGTATGTAAAGAACCCCATGGACTCCACTCCCAACTTACTCAAGCTGATTCGAAACTTTGGAAATGTTAACCTTCAAAAATCAATGGCATTTCTGTATGCCAATAATGAGAAGAGCGTGGCTGAAATCAGGAAAGCAACTCCTTTTGTAATGGCTCCCCACAAAATAAAATACCTAGGAATTAACCAAAGAAGTAAAGGACCTTAAAACTTAAAAAAAAAAAACCTGAAAAAGGAAATTAAAGCAGAGATAAGGAAGTAGAAACACTTCCCATGCTCCTGGATTGGGAGGATTAACATTGTACAAATGGTAATATTGCCAAAGGCTATCTACAAATTCAATGCAATAGCCATCAATATCCCAACCTCACTCTTCAATGAAATAGAAGAAGCAATGCAACAATTTATATGTAACAATAAAAGACCCCGAAACAAAAACAATCCTTAGCAGAAAGAACAGTGCTGGAGGAATATCAATACCAAATTTCAAACTCTATTACAAAGCCAGAGTAATCAAAACAGCTTGGTACTGGCACAAGAACAAACCTGAGGACCAATGGAATAGAACGGAAGACCCAGAAAAGGGCCTATAGGCACCTAATATTCAATAAATGAGCCAAAAAAATAGGATGAAGAAAGATAGCCTCTTCAGTAAATGGTGCTGGCAAAATTGGTTAAACACATGTAGAAAACTAAAGTTAGCCCCTTGTATATCATCCTGCACCAGAATAATCAAATTCCAAATGGATCAGAGACCTTGAAGTCAAGCAAACGCCCTAAAAACATTACAGGAAGGAATAGGAGAAACTCTAGGGCTCCTTGGCACAGGCTGAGAACACAGAGATCCAGACCCAGAAAACACAACAAATTAAAGAAAGGTTGGACAAATGGGATCATATTAAACTGCAGAGCTTCTGCATGGCAAAGAACATAGCCAGCAAGATCAATAGAAAGCCTACAGATTGGGAGAAGATCTTCATAGCCATACAATCAATAGATGAGGGCCTCATATCTAAAACATACGTACATCTCAAAAAATCAAATATAAAAAAAATCCTCAAAGAAATACCGCTCCCCCCATTAATAAGTGGGCTAAAGACTTACAAAGAGACTTCTCTGAAGAGGAGATAAGAATGGCCAATAGATACATGAAGAAATGCTCAACATCTCTGACCATAAAAGAAATGCAAATTAAAATGACATTGAGATTCCACTTCACCCAAGTTAGAATGGCTATAATCAAGAAATCTAATAACTGATGCTGGAGAGGATGTGGCCAAAAGGGAACCCTACTGCATTGTTGGTGGGAGTGTAAACTTGTTCAACCACTTTGGAAAGCAGTATGGAGGTTCCTCAAAAGACTCCACATAGAGCT
>NW_012278612.1:0-1417 GCF_000151885.1 Dipodomys ordii
CTCTCTCTCTCTCTCTCTCTCTCTCTCTCTCTCTGTCCTAGGGCTTGAACTCAGGGCCTGAAAACTGTCCCTGACTTCATTTTCTCTTTGCTCAAGGCTGGTGCTCTACCACTTGAGCCGCAGCACCACTTCCAGCTTTTTGGTGGCTTACTGGAGATAAGTCTCCTGGATTTTTCCTTCCCAGGCTGGCTTCAATCCACAATCCTCAGATCCCAGCCTTCTGTGTAGCTGGGATGACCGGAGTGAGCCTGGCAGCCGTCTACCATGCATAGCGTTCACATAGGCAGTCCCAAGATGACCACACAAGGGGTGGAGGGAAAACTGTAAGAGTAACCGAATGAGACCGGTCGCTCAATGGCGTTCGTGCAACATTAACACACACAGAAGCATACCGAAGAGGAAAAGAAGCTGGAGGGCATAGGATGCACCTCGGCGTATGGAGATGAACACACACACCTCAAGTAGAAGAGAGAGGAAGGAACAGTAGGAAGAAGCCTGCGAATCCGTGTACGCAGCACACACAATAGTTTGCTCAAATGACTTGGAACAGAACGGCTGGCTCTCCATCTTCCCCCAGGAGAGCTCCAGGCTTGACCCACACGTCTGCTTCCTGCTTTTGCCTTCTGTCACTGTGGCAGAAGGAAAGAGTCCTCGCTACCCTACCAGCGTGTGTGCTTTGGAGCACGCGCTTCGTCTGTGGGGAGATCCAGGCTTCCTGCACTTAGGATCAAAAAGTGAAAACAGCTGGGTGTGCCAGTAGCTCACGCCTGTCACCCCAGCTACTCAGGGGGCTGAGATCTGAGCATCATGGTTCAAAGCCAGCCCGGGCAGGAAATTTGTGAGACTCTTATCTCCAAAATGCTGGAAGTAGAGCCACAGCTCAAGTGGTAGAGCACCAGCCTTGAACCGAAAAGCTCAGGGAAGGGCCCAGGCCCCAGGACAGGCATGCCCAACACACACGTGTGTGTGTGTGTGTGTTTGTGTACAAACAAAAGGTATGTTCAATGATGCGCCCAGCATCACACCTGCACCTCCTGAGCTCTGTCCTGGAGATCGCTAACACATGCTTTCTCTTGTAATATCTACAATTCTAGTTACTGGGGGCCATCATCTCATTGATTGATTTATTTCTGTCTCAAGGGCTTTACATGACAGAAGGCACAGAAGTCCTTCTGTGCTTCCCACACTAAGAACTGTGGGGAAAACATAGTGGATGTGTGATGGAGCTGGGATTTGAACCTGCTACTCCATCCCAAAGTGTTCCTGGTAACCACTACCTAGGCCCACAAATCCAATTTGTCATATTCCATAGATGTATAGGAAGGAAGGAAGGAAGGGAGGGAGGAAGGAAGGGAGGAAGGAAGGAAGGAAGAGAGGGAGGGAGGGAGGGAGGAAGGAAGACAGGGAGGGAGGGAGG
>NW_012278613.1:0-1298 GCF_000151885.1 Dipodomys ordii
GCGCTAGCCTTGAGCTGAAGAGCTGAGGGACAGCGCCCAGGCCCAGAGTTCAGGCCCCATGACCAGACCAAAAAAAAAAAAGTGCATCTCCTTCCTTTGCGTAGTATCATCCGTTCCCTCAACCTCTCCCATTCTCTCCCTCCCATCTCCGTCCACAAGTTGCGTGGGTTCTCCGTCTTCCGCCGACTCACTGGTCCTCCCCCACCTTCCCTCAGATGTGCACACATATACACGGTGTATGAAGAATCCAGAGTCAGCCGAAAATGAAAAGACAAATTAAGAAAAAGTCCTTTCTTTGGAGTTCATTTCAGTGTGTGTATTACTTTATATACATATGAAGAGGCTCTTGGGTATTACAACTTGGTAGTTTTCTCCTAAGACTATCCTCTTTTGGTCTCGCTGTATATGGGTGTCTAGAATCCTGTATAATTTGTCATATCCCCTTGCATTTTAAATCTAACTTCCACATATCAGGGAGAACGTGCACCATTTCTCTCCTTGATCTTGGCCTACCTCGCTCAACATGTGTTCTAGCTACATCCATTTCTCTGCGAATGGCATTATTTTACTCTTTCTACAGGCTGTGTAAAATTCCATTGTGTACAGGTACCACATATTTTGGATCCACTCATCTGTTGTGGGGCATCTGGGCTGTTTTCATATCTTGGCTATTGTGAACAGTGTGGCAATGATCATGGATGTGCAGGTGTCCTTATCAGATCCTGGTTCATGATGCTCAGGGTAGATGCCTAGGAGTGGTATGGCTGGGTCATGGGGAAGGTCTGTTTAGTTTGAGGAACTGCCAGACTGCTCTCCAGAGTGGTTTTATTAGTTTACATTCCCACCAGCAGTGCAGCAGGGTTCCTTTTTTCCTCCACATGTCCACAAGCATTTGTTGTTGTCTGAATTCAGAATATTAGCCAGTCTAACTTGGGTAAAATGGTATCTGTTTTTGGTTTGCATTTCCTTTAAGGCCAGGGATGATGAGCATTTCCTTGTGTGTTCTTTGCCATTCTTACCTCTTCTTCTGAAAAGTCTCTCCTTAGCTCCCTTGCCCATTTACTGATTGGCTTATTAGATTTGGGAGGGGTTAGTTTCTTGAGCTCCCTGTATATATTGGATATTTGGCCTTCGTCTGATGTACTGATGGTAAAGATGGTTTCCCAATTGGTTGGCTGTCTTTCTACTTCAGTAGCTATGTTTTTAGTGGTTCACAAACTTTTTTATTTTCATGTAGTCCCATTTGTCATGTCTTTTTTTTTTTTTTTTCCGGTCGTAGGGCTTGAACTCTGGGCCTG
>NW_012278614.1:0-1417 GCF_000151885.1 Dipodomys ordii
CTGTCCCTCAGCTCTTCAGCTCAAAGCTAGCACTCTACCACTTGAGCCACAGCGCCACTTCCGGCTTTTTTCTGCTTATGTGGTGCTGAGGAATCAAACCCAGGGCCTCATGCATGCGAGCCAAGCACTCTACCACTGAGTCAACTTCCCAGCCCCTCTGTGAGACTTTTATTTCCAATGAACCACCAGAAAATCAGAAGTGGTGCTGTGGCTAAAGTGGTAGAGCATTGTCCTTGAGCTGAAGAGGGACAGTGCCCAGGCCCAGAGTTCAAGCCCCATAACTGACCAAAAAGAACAGGGGACAAGTTTCTGTCACTGATAAGCCACCAGACCTGTGCTAGTCTATGGCCAAGTGGGGCCCTGAGAGAAGGGCTCAGCCTGCAACCTGAAGGATACAGGGCCTCCCAGCCTCTCGTCCCCCCGCCCCCCCCCAAAGCCCAAGGCAGGAACATTGGTCGGGTCAGGTCTACTTCCTATTTCGTGTTCCTGGTTCCTGGATGGTGGTGCGAGGTGGGGGTGGGGGCTGTCAGCCGTGGACCTGGCCCTCACTGCATCTCTCTGTCCAGATGCTCCTCAGATGGTGACCATCAGCAGCAGTGGAGGAGGTAACACAGGTAGGCTGGCCATCTCTCTTAGGAGGGCAGGATGGGTCCCTGCCAGCTGTGAGTGGAACTGTCTAGTGGCTGGAATGGGTGGGGTGATGTGGAGGGGGACTGTCTCTTCTGGATGGGAGAAAATTGAAAATTGGTGTGTGTGTGTGTGTGTGTCCTAGAACTTGAACTCAGAGCCTGGGCACTGTCACTGAACTTTTCTACTCAAGGCTGGTGCTCTACCACTTGAACTGCAGCTCTACTTCTGGCCTTTTGGCAATTCATTGGTGACGTTTCATGGACTTTTCTGCCCAGGCTGGCTTTGAACTGTGATCCTCAGATCTCAGTCTCCTATGTAGCTAGGACTACAGGTGTGAGCCACTGGCACCCAGCCTTTATTTTTGTTCAGAGTGTGGCTTGAAATCTGGGCTTGGGCACTGTTCCTGTGCTCTTCAGCTCAAGGCAAGCGCCATTTCCAGTTTTCTGATGATTTTTTGGAGATAAGATTCTCACAGACTTTTCTGCCCAGGCTGGCTTTGAATCACGATCCTCAGATCTCAGCCTCCTGAGCAGCTAGGATGACAGGCGTGAGCTACTAGCACCCAGTTCTGGCTTTTATTTTTGAGACAAGATCTCATTTTGTAGCTGAGGTTGACCTCAAACTCCCTGCTCCTGCCTCTACAGGTGGGAAGCACCCAGTCCGGCCTGCACCCTCATGTCTCAGGCTCTTGTGAAAGTGCTCATTCTGGTTGAGCTCTATGAAGGCGAATCTGCTTTATTTATTTTGGTCGGTGGTGGGCTTGAACTCTGTCCCTCAGCTCTTCAGC
>NW_012278615.1:0-895 GCF_000151885.1 Dipodomys ordii
TGTCTTTCTGGGGATTTTTTTGTTGTTGTTTTTGTTGAGAGGCTTGAACTCATGGCTTGGGAACTGTCTCTGATGATGATTTTTGCAAAAGGCCAGTTCTGTACCTTTTGAGCCATGGCGCCATTTCTGTTTGGAGATTGAGGATGACACTCTCATGGGAATTTTCTGCCTGGGCTGGGAAACGAGATCCTCTGGATCTCAGCCACCTGAGTAGCCAGGATGGCAGGCGTGAGCCACCAGCACATGGCTTACAGTGATTCATTCTTTAGAATTTCCATTTAGTCCTCCTCTATACACTATCACCTAGACACTCCTCTATCTCCCTCACAGAAAGCAAAGGGAGGCTTGGAATCTGGTTAGGGCCATGGACATTAAAGAGCCCACTCCACATCTTTACCACTCTCTAAGCTCCCATCCACCTCCTCTGCATGGACTTGTCCTCTGGGGCAGGTCCTCTGGGGGCTGCCCTGTATCCCCCCACCCCATCCAACCTGTACCTGAGGATTTCTCGGGCCAGCAACTCCATGTCTTGGTGGAAGATGTTGAGAGCGTTGCTGATAACCACCTCCAGGGGTGTCCAGGGCAGAAGGAATGTCCAGCTCCCCTCTGTCAAAGAAGAAACCTCTAAGCATGCATGGATCTACTAAGAGCTACAGGGCATAGCCAACTACCTGTCACCAAGGTCCATGGGAGTGCTATTTTATTTTCATAGTCCTGGGGCTTGACCTCAGGGCCTGGGTGCTGTCTAGGAGCTTCTTCAGCCTGAGGCAAAACACTCTTCCACCTGAGCCATGGTGCCGCTTCCGGCTTTTTCTGTGTATGTGGGACCTAGGAATCAAACCCAGGGTTTCCTGTGTGTTAGGCAAGCCCACTACTGCTAAGACAGAATCCCAAC
>NW_012278616.1:0-1349 GCF_000151885.1 Dipodomys ordii
TTTTTTTGGGTCCGTCGTGGGGCCTGAATTCTGTGCCTGGATGCTGTCCCTCAGCTCTTCAGCTCAAGACTAGCACTCTACCACTTGAGCCACAGTGCCACTTCCAGCTTTTTTCTTTTTGCTTATGTGGTGCTGAGGAATCGAACCCAGGGCCTCAGTCATGCAAGGCAAGCACTCTACCACTGAGCCACCTTCCCAGCCCTGACTGTTAATTTTTTTTTTTTTTGGTCCCATCGTGGGGCCTGAACTCTGGGCCTGGGTGCTGTCCCTCAGCTCTTCAGATCAAGGCTAGCCCTCTACCACTTGGGCCACAGCGCCACTTCCGGCTTTTTTCTTTTTGCTTATGTGGTGCTGAGGATGAGGAATCGAACCCAAGGCCTCATGCATGCAAAGCAAGATTCTACCACTGAGCTACCTTCCCAGCCCCCGACTGTTAATTTTTTTTAAAGGAATTAATGCAGTGTGTTTTAAAATAGTTGCCAGTAATTTGTTTATGTTGGGAAGATGTGAACATTGTTATACCCTACTTAGAACATAGGTTCTATTCAGATTATATATTACCTATGACTAATGGCTGGTAAGGACACTACCTGTCTATTCACAAAAAAGAAAAGAAAAGAAACACCTTCTTTTCTCAGTTTCAGTAGCTTCATTGTATTTTGCAGATTGTATTATTCCATGGAGACTGTTACATTTAAAAAAAATCTGAAATTTATGTCAGTTATTTTGCTGTAACCCTTAAGCAGTTCCAATATGAGATTACCATCAGAGTCCTAAAGTATATGTTTAATCAATAAATATCTGATAACTTTTCAAGACAAAACTGGCTAGAGCTTTAGAGGGTTTGTAACTCCTACTTTATGGTGTACACCATTACTAATTTTTGAAGATTTTTCTTTTTCTGGTCTTTAAAGGGAATAAGCATCATATTTGACTGCTTTTGTTACATAGGAACCTAAAAAAATACAGTGAATATTCTGTATTTCTTTAGTACATAATTATAAGTAGATCTGTCTCTAGACAGTTGTGGAAACCTAGCTCTAGACAGGTGTGGAATTAAGGAAGGTTAGGTTCTTTTCTTCCCTTGAGGTCTTATTTTCTGAGCTTCTCACACACCCTTTTACAACAATCTACCTATGGTCTGCACAGCATTCCATTTTGAATCTGCTGCCTTTCCTATCTTCTGTCCTCCTTTTCTCCTTTAACATATCCTGCTCTTCATCTTGTTTCCTGTTGTCCTTAAGATATTACTGGTGGAGGGGCTGGGAAGGTGGCTCAGTGGTAGAGCGCTTGCCTTGCATGCATGAGGCCCTGGGTTCCATTCCTCAGCACCACATAAGCAAAAAGAA
>NW_012278617.1:0-4633 GCF_000151885.1 Dipodomys ordii
TCTTCAGCTCAAGGCTAGCACTCTACCACTTGAGCCACAGCACCACTTCCGGCTTTTTTCTTTTTGCTTATGTGGTGCTGAGGAATCGAACCCAGGGCATCATGCATGCAAGGCAAGTGCTCTACCACTGAGCCAACTTCCCAGCCCCTCCCTTTCTCCTTTATAGTATATTTTATC
This sequence comes from Dipodomys ordii, assembly GCF_000151885.1. NCBI lineage: Eukaryota > Metazoa > Chordata > Mammalia > Rodentia > Heteromyidae > Dipodomys > Dipodomys ordii. Next base: position 178 of record NW_012278617.1, read on the forward strand.
CTAATACCACCAGCATTTTACTTTTTAATTCATTTTAATTGATTCTAGTTATATCATTAATTCTTCTTTATCATCTATTTACATATTGTCCCTTATTAAACATTTTGTTGTCTTTTATTTTTAATCTAAACACAAAAACTTTACATTTGTCTTTGTTTAATTTCTCCTTACTAGATGTACTCTATGCAGACTAAGCTTTGTAGATATTGATTCTCTAATCCAATTGTATCCAATTACCTTTCCATGCTAATGTCAGCTGCAACTGCAGATTAATGCCCTGGATATCTTCACTAAAGTAATGCACAAAAAGTTGAAGTTAGTCTAAACTATGTTAATCAGTAAGCCTTCCAGTACATGAAAGAATGTAATTCCAACAAAGGCCTTCTTACTCATCAGACTGGAATATTGGTAATGTTATAATTTTCCAACATCAGTTTAGTTCATTTATAATGATGATCACTATTCATTTAACTGGACAGAAAATGCTGGGAGGAATACCAGCCATTTAACTGTTCTCAGGCACATATTCCATGCTGAAGTAGGAAGGTATGATATTATCATTATGTAATAAGCAACAATCTTGTCCTCGGCCTAACTGATCATCACAGTCACACAACACCAAATTTAGATTTAGTCCATTATTTCAGCTAGACAGGAATCCAGTGATTATTGCGAATGATTCTATCATTTTATAGCTAAGCAAATGATGAGCCTAGGAAGTTAAAAAACACTTGATGATGTGTGAAACCACTCCTACACAGTGTGCAATGTCTTCTTCCTATTGCCTTACAAACTCTACGTGAATATTGGTCTCTATACTGCTAGGAAATCACACAATTGAATAATGAATTTGATGTGGACAAGAATTTGTAATTGGGGGTGGGAGTATGGACGTGGGGGGTGGGAGATGGGAAGGGATAGGAGGGGAAACAAAGGAGGAGGCAACAATTAATATAATGATGTCAGTTTTTAATAACCACTGTGTACAATTCATCCCAATTTTAATGTCAAGCAGTGAGCTAGTTAATCTACTTAATTTTTAAGTTTCTTTTGAATGGTATCTATTCACAGTAACAGAAGAGGGATGTTGAATTTTATTTACTTCTAGGACATGTCCTAGAAGTGATAATTATGCAAGGAAGATGGATTACTTTAATCAAGGAAAATATATTTTGTAAAGCCCTTAAAGAATAAATGTTTTATACATAGATAAATAGGTGATATATATTAGTACATATATATAATAAATCTCAGGTTTGTGATGTTTCTTGTATATTATGATTTACCTACTTCCTACTACAGCTTTATTACTTATTTAGTAACAGTTCTCTATTGAACATATCTATATCTACTAGACACATTGGTATACTGTACTAGTCACACTACTTTATAGTCTATATTATTCAAATTTTAACTTAGTTACCAAACTTGATATATATACATATACTAATATATATCATCTATTTATCTATGTATAAAACATTTATTCTTTAAGGGCTTTACAAAATATATTTTCCTTGATTAAAGTAATGCATCTTCCTTGCATAATTATCAGCCAGTATCATGTCCTAGAAGTAAATAAAATTCAATATCCCTCTTCTGTTACTGTGAATAGATACCATTCAAAAGAAACTTAAGAAATTAAGTAGATTAACTAGCTCACTGCTTGACACTAAAAGAAAAAGTTGTGATGAATTGTACACAGCGGTTATTAAACTGACATCATTATAGTAAAACAAATCAGCTCAGCTGAAGCATTCTGCCTTCATCCATCTGAGTTGAACTTGAGCTAACACTGATCACAACTGGGAATACTTAAATGATTGTCACTTCAACTTAAGATATTTTTTAAAGCAAAATGATTTTTTTAATTTTGTAGTTCAAATATCTTTAAGAAGAATGAAAGAAAATGTGTGTTGCTGTTTCATTTAACTGTTAATTCACTAGCTAGTCAGTAGTTAATCATGTATAAAAATAATTATCTAGCATTTACCTAATGGGCTCAAGTATAAAAGTGTTCTACAAAACATGTTCAGTAGAAATCATAGTAGTTCATCTGACTAGAGTAGAAATAGGACAAAGGTCATTGATTTAATATCACTCTTGCCAGTGGTAAACACATGCATGACTAATGCATATTTTAATTAACAGCCATGAACATTACTTAACAAATACAACAAATCAAACATAACTCTTGAGATGGGACAAGATTAATCAAGTCTTGCAAACTTAGATCAGTTGTGTAGACCACTTGCCATACTTTTAATGAAAAGATCTTTAATTATTTTCTTAGTATGAACTCAATACTTCAATTTTGGTGGGCAGATGTATTGCTTAGCAGAGCAATAGCAACTTATACTTTGAGCAAAATCTTTAGTTTTTTTTTTAATGACATTAGTAGGATAGTTTTATTGTAATTCACTTCAATTTGGACTTTTATCTAAATGCAAGTTCCAAACTAAGTCCAAAAGCACATGGTGTGTTCCTTTCCGAAGAATTTTTTTTTTCTTTTTTTGGTCCATCATGAGTCTTGAACTCTGGGCCTGGGCATTGACCCTCAGCTCTTCAGCTCAAGGCTAGCGCTCTACCACTTGAGCCACTGTACCACTTCCGGTTTTCCAGTGGTTAATAGGAGATAAGTCTCACAGATTTTACTGCCTAGGCTGGCTTTGAACTGCGATCCTCAGATCTCAGCCTCCTGAATAGGATTACAGGTGTGAGCCACTAGTGCCCAGCTTGAAGAACTGTTTTTAACTCCTATGTTAAAAACAGCTAAGAATCAAACCTTAGCATAATCTAAAATATCAGTATGGCTGGAACTCAAAATTGAACTGGTGTCTATTAAGGAACTTGAAATATTCTCCAGGAAAAAAATAATTTATATTATAGTCATTGCCAGAAAAGGGATTTCCCAGGAACCTTATTAGATACATAGGGAAATAATGTAAAATATATTCCTTCTTTCAATCTTCCATTGTCAATACACCAGATATTGTGGAATGTGAAAGGGAAGGATGCCAGGTTAGCAACAAAAGAATGAATACTTCCTCTGGAACATTGGTTTTTAAGTGTTTTACGGTACCTGTGTCTAATTCAGGCTAGTTTTCTTGAGGTTTAGGCTCCATACCATTTTTTCTATTTTTTTGATCCACATTATCTTTTTTATGTTTTCATCGTAAAAATAGTGTTCAGAGGGGTTACAGTTACATGAGTAAGGTAATGAGTACATTTCCTATTGAGCATTGTTACCTCCTCCTTTGTTTTTATCCTACCATCCCTTCCCTCTCCACCTCCCAACTCCTCCACCCACCAAATAGTAAGGTTCGTTTTCAACATAATGTCTTGTACATCTCATTGTTACAAAGTGTCAACCTGTATCCTTATCTTTTTTTAATTATATGACAATATTAAGAAAAGTTATGCCATTTGGTTCTAAATATTAACAGTGTATTGAAGATAAAATTTAACCTTAATTTAGATTCCAGGGGTAAAGAGATAGAGACAATGTGTGTGTCTGTGTGTGTGTGTGTGTGTGTGTGAGAGAGAGAGAGAGAGAGAGAGAGAGAGAGAAAGATAGAGAGAGAGAGGTATTGAGCATCTAAATAGCAGTTTTAAATATGTTGATTGTGGCTTAGTGATAGAGTGCTTGCCTAGTATGCATGAAACCCTGTGCCACATAAACAGGTAAAGCTGGAAATGGTGCTGTGACTTTTACCCTGAGCAAAAGAAGCTCGGGGATAGTGCCCAGGCCCTGAGTTCAAATCTAATTCTTTATTTAGGGAGACACAAAGCCAGCATAATTCGATATCATATGATAAATGTGATATTTAGAAACAGAAGGGAAAAAAGGTTGTTCTGAAGGAATATCTTAACACTGGAATCTTTTCACTACCTAGCTCAGAATTCAATTTCCTTGCTTTGATTTTTAGTTAAGTCTTTGAATAGACAGATAGATGTGCCGTCTGTTTCAGTATAATATACTTACTTTCCGTAAGAGAAGATTCAAAGTTGATTTTACCACTCTTTTAGGGCAAACTTTTAGGTCAGACTTTCCACATTCTAGAACCTACCAAAAGGTCAGCTTAATGATTCCTGTTCATACTAAACAGGTTCATGGTATGACTCAAATACTCTATCAAATAAAGTTCCTCCTTCCTGTGTCCCAACTACATTTCTCATGTATCCAACTTACTGGTTTGCAATCACTGGAAAATTATAGTCATAGACTCAATAATCTCCACTATTTATGATTTAATATAAATACTTAAAATGTAAGGGGAAAAATCAAGGTAAGTTTGAAACTACCAGCAAAGTTGTTTGTGTACAACATTAATTTACTCAGCCCCTTCTTATCCAAATTTACCTTTTAAAGAAATGCTTTGCAACAATGAGAAGTACAAGTCGACAATGAGAAGTACAAGTCGTTAAGTCGAAAAGGACCTTTACGACTTTGGTG
>NW_012278618.1:0-1372 GCF_000151885.1 Dipodomys ordii
AAGGAAGGAAGGAAGGAAAGAAAGAAAGAAAGAAAGAAAGAAAGAAAGAAAGAAAGAAAGAAAGAAAGAAAGAAAGAAAGAAAGAAAGAAAGGAAACAGAAAAGGCCAAGTATTGTATAATTCCCTTTATCTGAGGCATCTGGGACAGCCAAATTCTGAGACAGACTGAATGGAGCTTGCTGGCAGCCTGGAGATAGGAAGAGCAAAGGGCGATGAGGAGTTAGCTTTTGATGGGCAGCATTACCATTTGGGCTGGTGAAAACCTTTTAGAATACACATTTATGGACACTGAATTGAATACTTAAATGTGTTTTGTAGGTTTTGATCGTTGTGTTTATTTGTTGAGACAAGTTCTTACTATATAACTCTGGCTGGTCTTAAACTTGATCCTCCTTCCTAAGCCTCTTGACTGCATGGATTACAGAAATAATCCTGGGTTTAAAATGTTTCATTTTTAGCTGGATGCTAGTGGCTCATGCCTATAATCCTAGATACTCAGGAGGAGGCTGAGATCTGAGAATCAAGGTTCAAAGCCAGACCAGGCAGGAAAGTACATGACTCTTATCCCTAATTAACCATCTAAAAACTGGAAGTAGAGCTATTTCTCAAAGTGGTAGAGCACTAACCTTGAGCAAAAGAGCTTAGTGACAGTGTCCAGGCCCTGAATTCTAGCCTTATGACAGACCCAAAAAAAAAAAGCTTGGTTTTTGTTCTTCAGATTTTTTTTTAAGCCTGGTACCAATGGCCCACACTTGTAATTCTAGCTAGTCAGGAGGCTGAGAACTGAGGATTGCAGTTCAAAGCTAGCCCAGGCAGGAAAGCTCATGAGACTCTTCCATAAAAGCCAGAAATAGAGCTGTGACTCAAGTGATAGAGCACTAGCCTTGAGCACAAAAGCTCAGGAACAACTCCCAGGCTCTAACTTGAAACCCAGGATCAGCATAATTTGGGGAAAAAAACTTTTTAAAATGGTAAATTTTTTTTTGGGGGGGGTCCGGTCGTGGGGCCTGAACTCTGGGCCTGTGCACTGTCCCTCAGCTCTTCAGCTCAAGGCTAGCGCTCTACCACTTGAGCCACAGTGCCACTTCCAGCTTTTTTCTTTTTGCTTATGTGGTGCTGAGGAATTGAACCCAGGGCCTCAGGTATGCGAGGCAAGCACTCTACCACTGAGCCACCTTCCCAGCCCTAAAATGGTAAATTTTATAGGGTATTTTACTACAGTTTACAGAAAATAGTAATATAAATGCCAGATTGTGAAATTACACACTTTATTGTTTGCTTGTTTGTCTGCCAGTCCTGGGGCTTGAACTCAAGGCCTGGGCACTGTCCCCAAGCTTCTTTTGCTCAAGGTTAGCACTCTACCACTTGAGCC
>NW_012278619.1:0-1260 GCF_000151885.1 Dipodomys ordii
GAAAGAAGAAAGCAAAGGAGGGAGGGAGGGCAAAAGGGAAGAAGGAAAGGAGAAAGAAAGGAGAAAGAAAAAAAATTAACCAAGAAAATTTCTACTATCTTCGTTTTGCCACAGTGTTCCTTGAGATGAGATTTCATGAAGATTCTTTCACTTGGGATATTTTAAACAGCAAAAGTCATTTAAAATCATTAAAGGATGCTTGAGGGGACTTACTGTTTCAGTCTTGGGGATAGGAGAGATGGCTGTATGTCTTTCATTTTATTTGGACATTTCTATACTACATTCCCTTTCTAAGAAAGAATTTATCTTTTTCCAAAAACATGCTGGGGAAAATAGTAATACCAAACTATATTGTAACACAATAATCTATGCAATTAAATTATTTCATGGATTAAAAGGAATGTGCAAATTGTGAAAAACTATGAAATGTAATAATTGTGTCTGATATTATAATTTCAGATGGCCTATTTATTCTTTAAGGGCTTTATGAATTAACACTCATTTGATTTCCCTGAACAAAGAAATGCTTCCTGGTCTGCTTGAGTTCTTCATTCCTTGGACAAATATATGTAGGGAGGATATTCTGTGTAAAACATTGTGTTAAGTGGCCTAAGAGGGTAACAGGAAAAATATGGTCTCTCTTTAAGATAGAAGGACAAAATGATAAAAGAAAGGGGTTATGGGAACATGCAGACCTGGTTTACATTCCACTTTTGCCTATTGCCAGCTGGGTATCTGTTTTTTTTAATGTGAGAATAATAATAATGAGGAGATAACACTCATAAAATGCGTAGCAAAATTCTGCATTCAAAAGTATATTTAAAGTAAGTAAAAGAATTTAGATTTGGTTTGGATTCCAGATAAATGCAAAATAGTACATTAAAATTAGTCTCTTGGGCTGAGCACTGATGGTTCACATCTGTAATCCTAGCTACTCAGGAGGTTGAGATCTAAGGATCACAGCTCAAAACCAATCCAGGCAGGAAACACTGTGAGACTCACTGAGCTGATATGCCTTTAGTGTTATAAAATTCCAGCCCTGAGCTGAGAGTCTGGCACAAAATGGAAACATTTGCCTAGCAAATCAAGCCTAGTACTGTCCAAAATAACCAAAACCAAAAATTCAGCCTTTTGGTTTTTTTTTGTTGTTTTTGTTTTTTTTTTTTCGGTCGTGGGGCTTGAACTCTGGGCCTGGGCGCTGTCCCTCAGCTCTTCAGCTCAAGGCGAGCGCTCTACCACTTGAGCTACAGCGCCACTTCC
>NW_012278620.1:0-3479 GCF_000151885.1 Dipodomys ordii
CTTGCCCTGGTGCCGCCGCTGGCGCTGCGGGCTGTGGCGTGGAGGGGTCGAGCCGTGGCGGATTCCTGCCAGCGTCTGTCTGTGGCGGGAGAAGGCGGCGGGCGATGGGACTCGTGGGGAATCAGGGGTCGGGTGGGGCGGCCTTGGTCCCGGCCAAGATCCTTCCCCGACATGGTACGGAGCTCGGCGCTTTAAGTGACCCCGTGTGCTTGCCTAGCCCCGTGCGCTCGCGGTGTGGAGCTGTGCGTCACCCTGAGGATAGATGGTTGTAGGTTCATAGTAGTGAGTCTTTCTGTGAGGGCTGGACGTTTGCTCTTTGCAGAGAAATCTCCACTGTTTGTGACTTGCCTTTAACGTTTGCGCTTTCGCAGCACACCACGCTCTTGAACTCTTGGTTTTGGACCACTGCCTTGTGCCAAATAATCAGTGTGATTTCGTGGATTCATATTGAATCCAGGGGCCTTTCGTTAGTCAAACACGTCGGATACTTTATGGAAGAAACTTAAAACGGAACCGCTTTTACAGGAATACTGGTAGAGTATGGAAAGCTCTGTAGGAAGTAGACTCCTTTCTGTCTTTAAATTATAAAGTGAAATCTCCTGCAGGAAGTCTTTTCTTGTGTCTTAATTTCAGGAACTGTGATGACATCAGTTTATGTGAGGTCCATATAGCATTTTCAATGCTAAAAAATATTTTTACTATATAAAATTAAGTCCAAATGATAAACATCTAGATTGTTTTCCATAGTAAACATTTTAAATGGTTTCAGGAATTAAAAAATACTACATGTTGGTATTGAGAGTTAAATTTGCTTCGCAGGCGTTTTAGTGACTAGAAGCAAAGTGAAATCCTTGTTAGGTAAGGATTCGGTTTTGAGGTCCAGCAATGGATTTGTTGTACCGTATTTCTGTATGTGATGATGTATTACTTGAGGGTCGAGAAAATCTTTTTGAACTCCGGAAATTTGTATGGAAGTTGCCATTATCTTTTAAGTTTTAGGAATTTAAACCTTTATGATGCATGCTTTAACAGAGTAGTTGGCTTTTACCTTCTCATAGGTTGAGCTTACTGGGGAAATTTCCTGTGCCACATCAATCATATGTGAATTGCTATTAGGTACTTAACCCCTCCCTCTCCTATCTAGCCTAGTCTTTGAGCCTCACCTCCAGTTCAGGGACTTGTAATAAACCTTAAAACTAGTTTGAGGCCAGGCAATTCTCACAGAGTTCCATTTTTTTCCTAGGGAAGTTGTACCATTGCCATAGTTGGAGACTTATTTGGTGGAGAAGCAAGTTTAAACAACAGCCAAAACCCTGCATCGGAACTTGGGAGGTTTGAAAAACCAAAAAAACCCAGTTTATCCATTTTTGTCTCATACTGGGATATTTAAGATTACACAACATGTTCTTTGTTATTAATGAAAATAATAACTAAGATACGTAAGGGAGAGGCAGGAAAGGTAAAGAGGCCCAAGAATGTTTGAGGAACATAGTTCTTTTCTTCTCCTTTTCCCTTTTAAGAAGCCCTTCTGGGGGGGAGGTTTCATTCCAGTTGTTGAGTGAAGTTGGGCTGAGGGAGTGGTTGAATAGACAAAGAAGTGAAAACCTGCCTGTTATGTACTTAACTGCCCCAAGATTGTTTAAAGTCTCGTGCTTAAAGGTGAGAGTAATGGGGGTTACTATTACTATTACTATTTCATCTTATGTCTGTAGGATGAAATAGTCGTTGACATAGCTTTTGATTCCTTCCTCCTTAATGTTACTGTTAGTCAGGTAATAGTTTGCTATGATGGAAATCTGTTTAAATGCACAGCTCAACACACTGGTGAGGAGACTCCACATGTGCAGTGCGTAGGTTGATAGTATTAGAATTATTTAACTGACTTCTCTTAAATCACCTATAACTTTTCGTTTAAGTGCATGTCTATACCAGTTAGTTTCACAAAGTTATTTGTCATCTTTTAGTACTTTTTTCTTGGGGGAGGGGATATGGCAGGGCTTGAACTCAGGGCCTGGGCACTGTCCTGGTTCTCAAAAGCTCAAGGCTAGTGCTCTACCACCTTGAGCCACTATGCCACTTAATTGAAGAGTCTCATGGACTTTCCTTCCAGGGCTGGCTTCAAACCCACAGCCTGCAGAGTAACTAGGATTACAGGATGAGCCACTGGTGCCTGGCTGTAGGTTTATTTTAATTACTTTGATTCTACCATTTGACCAAGATGGAATTTCCAGGCGTGTCTGAATAACTATTCAGGAACTGGATGGAGTTTATATGCATAACATGTACAGCCTCAATAATGAGTTATCAGCATGTTGTATACTTTTTGAGAAGTAGGTAAGAGTTTAGTACATCCTTCTGCATGTATCAGCCTTTAATTAAAAGAATTGTTTCATCTAATGTACAATATGTAAAAGTGGTTTATAGTGACTTTTTTTGTGATATTTCTGAGGTTTTGAATTCTAGTTTTGTCCTTGCTCGCAGGGCTCTACCACTTACTCTACCACTTGAGCTATGCTCTCCAGCTCTTAGTTGTATTTATTTTTCATGTAGGGCCTTTAGTTTTGCCCTGGCCAGCCTCAGGACCCGATCCTTCTATCTTTGCCTCCAAGTGCCTGGTATTACATACAAGCTTGCATTGCCTGGCCCTTAGATAAATTCTAAAGTAGATCTTTTACTGCCTTACTAACTAAAAATACCTTGTTTTCTTTAAGTTCTGGTTAAGCCATGCCAATTACTTGACCTTAAATTCAGATTTGACATTTAGTATTTTATATGAATAGCTGAAACTTGAATTTTCAAGTTTCTTCCTTTGTACTATGCAATCCTTTTTCCTGTTAGCACTTTTGGAGAGAAGTCTGAAGAAGAAAGTTTAGAAAATGCTAAAATAAGTAAATACATTCTTTTTATTAATAATTTAGTAGAGGCGGATATGATGATCGTGTTGAAATTGGTTTGTAATAGTACAAAGCAATAATGGAAATCAAGGTGAGGCATCACAGGACCTGTGGTGGCTCTCTCAGCACATGAATAAATAAGCAGAAGTGAAGATAGAGCATACTCCTTCTCCAGATTTTGGCACATTTTTAAGTAGTTCAGAAGCTCCTCTTATTAGTAAACCTCTGAGTGACCCACAGCCCTACTTTCCCTTAGCCGTAAAGGTCATCTTATTACTCCATTCTTTAATAGTTAGATATTTCTGTTACTCACATATTAAAGTCTTGATTTTGGGGAAACGGGTACCACAAATAAGCCTTCCCATGGTGTGCTGACTTGTCTGTATCTGTACACATCATGATTTTTTCCCTGAGCAAGAAATGTCTTTATATCTAATCTAAGCTTCTTTGCTCTTTTTTTTGCTGGTTAAGGTAAAAATTCTTCATGACTCATGTTAAGACCATGTTCCATCAGCTTTTTCTCCCTCTCAAGTTTTCAACCACTGGCTTATAACACACAAAACTCACTGTAGTCTGTCTTTTTTT
>NW_012278621.1:0-2748 GCF_000151885.1 Dipodomys ordii
CTCTTCAGCTCAAGGCTAGCACTCTACCACTTGAGCCACAGCGCCACTTCCGGCTTTTTTCTTTTGCTTATGTGGAGCTGAGGAATCGAACCCAGGGCCTCAAGCATGCAAGGCAAGCGCTCTACCACTGAGCCACCTTCCCAGCCCCTCTGCTTACATTTAATCCACAGTTCCTTCAAGGTTACTTGACCAAGGCAACTTTGGAGAATACCAAAACTAGTCTAAGGCATGTTCAGCCAGTTCTGTGGTCCTCCAGTCATGATATGAATCTGAAGGACCTTTCATTCACTCCCTGAAGGTAGGAAGGGTCTGGTGACCCATCTAGTTTCATCCATATTTCACCCTCCATAGCTGATGGGAACTGGAGGTTTTTCACAGGGAAATGTTGCCACTTACATGGAATTCCATGGAATTGCCATGTGATCAAACATACTTCAATCAAGTTTATCCAAGGTGTAATCATATTATAAAGGACCAGCTTCAGACTGGGGGGTGGGGAGGGGATAATGTAACTCAAATGGTAAAGGGCAAAACAAAACAAATAGACCCATGACCTAACAACAGTACCTGGTTTTGAAAACTTTTTCTGGGAAAGAGTATACGGCCTATATTTTTTGTTGGTATATATTTATATGGTCTTTGTAGCAATCTAACTCATTAAATATCTACAAGCAGTTTCCTATGGGGTTGGGTATTGTCTAGAGTGGGGCTATGAGCAGATATGACAGTGTATGTTGACATGTAGGAAAAGTGAACCAGGAATAGTGAAACTAAAAATCTCGTTTCTCCTGTGTTCAATGATTAAACAACTACTTTAAAATGGTGTTGGGCACTGGTGGCTCACCTCTATAATCCTAGCTACTCAGGAGGCTAGATTTGATTTAATACTCCAGGTTTTCCCTAGTGTGAGGAGGCTAAAGATTTGAAGATCAAAGTTTGAGGCTAGCCCAGGTAGGAATGTCCATGCAGCTCTTTTCTCCAAATAACCACCAAAAAGCAGGAAGTGGAACTGTGTCTCAAATGCTAGAGTTCTAGCCTTGAGCAAAAGTGCTCAGGGCCAGAGCCCAGGCCCTGAGTTTTGTTCCAGGACATGCACACAAAAAGGACTCATGCACAGGTTGGGTCATGTGAGGTGCATGCCTGTAGAGAGACCTAGTACTTAGGAAGCTGAGGAAGCAAGATCCCTAGTTTGAAGTCAGCCTGGGTTACATTTCTGTCCCAAACTTTTCCACTTAGAAATGACTTTGGAAATCCTAGTCTAGCTCCGAGGTACCCCATGAGGTTAGTCAAACTTGAAAAGTTAGGTAATAGATCCATTTAGCTTATTTGTGGAAGAGGTGGGGCTAGAACTCAGCTCCAGTCTTTTTAGTATTTTGTTGTTGTTTGCACTTTCTTTATTCTTATCTAGAACATTCTAGTCTTTTCCCCTCACAGGTACTGGGGATTGAACACAGGAGATGCTGTCCCTGAGTTTTTGAGCTCTACCACTTTCAGCCACAGCCCAATTTCCAGCATTTTGGTAGTGAATTGGAGATAAGAATTTCATGGACTCTTGCTCCCATGGCTGGCTTTGAACCGAGATCCTCTGATCTCAGCTCTACTAGGAAAAACTTTGTCTTTTTTTTTCTTTCTCCTAACCTCTGTCCCTGACTTGCTCTCTCTCCCTTTGACATAGTTATCTTGGAAATACGTGTGTGATTTCCCAAGCAGTCTGGAATACAGAGTAAGGTAACTCCTGGTTTGAGTTTTTCCACCATGCTTGAATATGCTAAGACTTTGGAAGGCTTTAGAGCCAACAAATAGTAAACGGCCATCTTTTCTTCACTGGCAGGTCTATGGATTGTCAATATACTGAAGGATTACGAGGAAGGAAGAAATCAGGGCAGAAATGCCCCCTAGGGAGTACTTTGCCTACCCCTAGACAAGTTCAAGGCTGTTCTTCAAAGTCTGATTTTCCCCTTTGTGATCATCTGTAGTCCAGCCAGTCCAGTCATCCTCAGACATCGGATCAAGATGGCACGAGAGGAAAACAAGAAGTTGGAGAGTTGCATTGAAGTCTGCCCGGCTAAATGGTGATTGGTGGAACCAGTGACTTTCTCTGGGATCAGTGAGACCCCTTGCTCATGGTGGAGTGGCTGGCCAGAAATGGCTCTTCCTTTCACTTGTCATTCCTCAGCAGCCTTTCTAGGAGAAGCAGGCTTGTTTTTCCATTCTAGCACTTACCCTCAGACTCACCTAAGCACCCTGGAGGGCCGTGTTTGTAATTGGAGGCTGAAATGGAGCCTCCGCCTAGGGGCTCCCGGAGAGTCCCCCAGGGGTGGCGCCCTGCCCCCTCCGGAAGGCAGCATCCTAGTGGAGGGCTCGGCTTCGATCCCGCGGCACCTTCCGTCCCGGGAGACACCCAGCCAGGCGGGTAGGTCTGCGGAGGGCGAGCGCGGCCGCCCTCCGGGACTCCGGGAGGGGCCTGGGGACCGCATGGCGGCTCTGGGGAGGGGCAGGCCAGCGAGCCTGGGCGCCTCGGCGGACCCGGAGAACTCACTAACGGGGCGTCTCCAGGAAGTGCGGGCGGGGTCCGCCTCTCCAACCCATCCCCAAGGAGAACCGCACTCCCTTCTCACCCAAACTTGTGTGGACCGGGCAGGAGGCGGGAGCGGAGGTCGCCGAGGCGGAGCTGGGACCAGCCCAGCCCCGCCGCGAGGACCCTCGGGAGCCTGTCTCCAGCCCGGAGGGGCCGGGGGCCTCTGACAC
>NW_012278622.1:0-1394 GCF_000151885.1 Dipodomys ordii
TTTCCTTGTAATTTTGAATATTTACCTTCTGTTTTGAGGATCAAAAAGCACCAAAGGCTATGTGGTGAAAATAGTTGTTTTTTTTTTTTTTTTTGCTTTTTGTTTTTTGCCAGTCCTGGGGCTTGAACTCAGGGCCTGGGCATGGTCCCTGAGCTTCTTTGGCTCAGGGTTAATACTCTACCGCTTGAACCACTGCACCATTTCAGGTTTTTTTGTTTGCATGGTACTGAGGAATTGAACCTAGGGCTTCATGCATGCCAGGCAAGCACTCTACCACTGAACCACATTCCCAGCCCCTAAAATACAGTTTTTAACGGTGCCTTCTAGCCCATCAGAGTCAGAGCAACACTTACAGAGCCACGGGTGTGTTAAGAGTTTTATGGTCATCCAAATACATGTGTGATTGTGGATTATTTTCTTTCCAGCTGCTTTCACATGGTGGGTAGATAACTACAAGTGCACACTGGTCCTTGAAGAAAGTTCTTTTTATGACCGTGTAATATTCTACTATATGTAAGTACCATACAGTTGGCCTTTGTGGTTGGGGGGTTTCACTTTGTGGTCTCAAGTAATATTGGATAAAAAATATTTTGGAAAAATTGTGCCTATACTGAACATGTACTGATTTTTTTTTTTTTTACAAAAACATTTGTCCTTCTTTCCTATGCAATACAGTACTCCTATTCACCCAGTTCTTCCACTATGTTAGATAAAGTAAGTCATCTTATTTAAAGCTTATGGGAGGTTGTGTGCAAATACTATGGTATTTTAAAGAAGGGACTAATGCATGCATTAAGTTTTGGTGTCCACAAGGGTCATGGGCCCAAGACATACATATTGAATAACGAAGGCCAGATTGCATCTTGTCTTCTGCAACAAAACTTTCATACAGCAAACGCACATGTAACAGGATTTGTAGGCATGAGCTCCTAGAACTGGGCACAACTGGGCTGGGAAGGTGGCTCAGTGGTAGAGTGCTTGCCTTGCATGCCTGAGGCCCTGGGTTCGATTCCTCAACACCACATAAGCAAAAAGAAAAAAGCCAGAAGTGACGCTGTGGCTCAAGGGGTAGAGCACTAGCCTTGAGCTGAAGAGCTGAGGGACAGAGCCCAGGCCCAGAGTTCAGGCTCCACAACCGGACCCCAAAAAAAATTAAAAAGAAAAGAACTGGGCACAACTTTGGGCTGAAATCACCAAAATGCTTTTGGAAGATGATGCCCATTTTGCACCTCATCAGGACCAGAGAAAGAGCCTGCTTCTCCCCTCTTTACCACAGTGATACCTCAAAACTCCCTCCTTCCTTCCTTCCCTCCTTCCTTCCCTCCTTCTTTCCCTCCTCCCTCCCTCCCTCCCTCCCTTCTTTTTTCTTTCTCTCCCTCCCTCCCTCTCTCCCT
>NW_012278623.1:0-2435 GCF_000151885.1 Dipodomys ordii
TTTGTGTGTGTGTGTGTGAAAATGCGGTACGGGGGTGTTACAATTACATGGGCAAGGTAATGAGTACATTTCTTATCAAGCATTGTTGCCTCCTCCTTTGTTTCCCCTTCCCATCCCTTCCCATCCTCCCCCATCCTCCCCCTCCCCACACCTCCCATCCCCAAGTAGAGGAATCTTTACAGGGGCCTTGCTCTACAAGACTAATAAGGTCTACTTGGTCTTGATGTACTGTGAATTCATCCCAGATTGGTAACTCCTCAGAATCATGTTTGTACATCCATAAAGTGAATATATATGATTACAAAGGTAACAACACTCATATAGTTATCAGTATAGTAAGAAGTTTGGGTAATGTGCTTTTTAACACTTACTGAAATTTAGCAGTAGATCTAAAGAGTGTGATTTTGATGTTAGAGATACAAATCAAAATTTTGATGTTTTCCACAAGCATAGTGTGATATGAAAACATTTTGATTTTCATTGGTAACAATCACAAGTACTGTTTATAGTGTTGTGATTTGTTACTTATATCTATAACTAAAGGAAAATCCTAAATTTCAGTTCAAATATAGAAAATATACAGTTTTTTTCCCCACCCAAATTAATGGACCCCCTGAATTTTATCTAAGGACTTCTTTGGCCTTCCTGGATCCCAGGTTAAGAACTTCTGCACTAGAAATACATGAGTACAATATACTGTACTGAAATTCTGGGACGGAGGTGAGCTGAATATGAACATATCTTCTGTTTAATGGATACAGTGCATTGTTCTATAAATTGAAATTTGTTCATTTGAAAAGCATGATTTTCAGTGAGTGATCAGGCATTTTAGCAAAATTTCAATGTGAATGAAATGTGCTTGCTCCTCATCTCTACCACTTTTAGACTTTGGGGCTCGTTTTCTGAATACACTAAAGATCCTTATGACAAAATAGTGGGGCAGGAAGAGATTTCAGAACCTTTTCCATTTTTAGCTACACTTTTGTAACTTTCCTCAAGGAATGTTTGGTAGGAAAAAATGTACATTCTCTTCCTTCTTCCTTTTTAACTGTCAACAGTCTCTTCAACCCATAATTTAATAGGAATATTCCTTTAAGTTGGCTCCTTCAATCTGGAGCCATGATAGAATCATGGCTTGGTGGCAGAGCACCTGCCTAGCAATCATGAGGCCCTGAGTTTAAACCCTATACTTCCTCCCCTCCACCCCCCCCCAAAACAAAAAAAAGAAATTGGCTTCTGCTTTTGGGGAAGTACCAAGTGATTAAATGATGTTTTTAGTAATTAAAATTGATCTTATTTATATAATCAGCTAAGGAAACAAAAAATACAATTTAAGCAGTAGATAGCAACAAGAAAATAGATCAGGGGCATCATAATAACTTAGAATGCTTATGCTAACTATGTAGCAGAAACAATTTACAGTCCTCGTGCTGTCTAGGGTATTGGTTGGTGCCAGGACCCTTGTTTCCAAAGTTGAAACCTCTTAAGCTATGCACCATTGAATTATTACACTTGTAATCCTAGATATTCAGGAAACGGAGATCTGAGGATTGCCATTAGAAGCCAGCATATGCAGAAAAGTCAATCTGACCAGCAAAAACAAAAAACAAAACAATTTGAATGGAGGCTAGTAGTGCACCCATCTCAATGAATGTGTGAGCCATAAGAGCAAGCCCCATGAGAACAAGCCCCCCCTCAAAAAAATTTTAGGTTTAGTTTTTACATATAACCTTTGCTCCCATATGCTTAAATCACATTGGGTTACTTGTAATGCCTAATCTTTCTACTTCCATCGATGAAAACAAAAATGTTGCTGTCTGACATGGTTGTGGCTGTGGTTGCTGTTTAATGTTTTTCATATAAATAGAGTACTGAATGTATTTATAAACAACATTTGGTTTATTTAATGTTCAATTCTTATTTCTATTGTAGATCATTTTTTATCTTGGCCAATATATTATGACTAAAAGATTGTATGATGAGAAACAACAACACATTGTATATTGCTCAAATGATCTACTGGGAGATTTATTTGGAGTGCCAAGCTTCTCTGTGAAAGAGCACAGGTAAATTCTTCTACTTAGTGCATTGTAATAAGCCTGGTGATCAAGTATAGCTGCTCACCTCTGCCCTCCTGTTTATCAGATATAAATATATATACATATATATACACACACACACACAAATATATACAAAAAGCTAAAGTTTAGTTCCTTTTTTGGTAGCTCTGAGTATCTAATTAGGACTTACTGCATTCTAAACCGTCACTGTACTACTATGCTACATCCCTAGCTCTGAAATTGGGTTTCTTTGCTTTATACTTACTATTTGGGAACCTGATCTCTGAATTTTTTTTTTTTTTTGGGTCCAGTCATGGGGCCTGAACTCTGGGCCTGGGCACTATCCCTCTTCCGGCTTTTTTTTTTTTTCTTTTT